>NC_056747.1:360143441-360169297 GCF_019279795.1 Protopterus annectens | reverse complement strand
GATGCTTAACGCTCTAAGGAATCAAACCCACATTGCAAAGTATGTTTTCCCACTTGTTCAGCTGCATGCAATAAATACTGCATTTCTTTTAAGTTAGGAGGATCAGAATCTGGAAGCATCTTTTGTTTCAACTGAGACATTAAAAACTGCTGATATTTTTGCATGTTAAACTGGCAATTCAAAGCTGTCATTGCTAAAGTTGCAGACGTATATACCTTCTTTCCCCATCTGACTAATGCCCTAGAATCTCTGTCAGAGGGAAAATACAGTTTTATACCTACCATAAATGTAGATGTTAGAGTGTAGACACTGCTGCAGTCATTACACTTGGGTTATCCTGCCGTCAGGCGGTTCCCCAGCCGGCCTGAGTTCCAAAGTCTTGGCCCGGTGTTGGTTGCTGTCGCCTCCTCCCTGACGTCAGTGCGACAGGGGTATACAAGATGCAGCAGACGCCATTTTCTTCAGTTTTTCTTGCCCCAGATGTCAGGTGCCCCCAAAAAGGTAGGCAATTCAAATTGCTAATAAAACATTCATAAGAAATGCAAACATACTTGCAGCTACCAGCAAATACTCCCCATAGGTAGTAAAAGGTAGAGGAACTAGGTACGTACTAGCCAGTAAGAGGGGAAGGAGGGAGGGTAACCTGGACTGCAGCAGTGTCTCCACTCTAACATCTACATTTATGGTAGGTACAAAACTGTACTATGTTCATCGTGTGACATTGCTGCAGGCATTACACTTGGGTAGAATCCCAAAGCTGAGGTAGGGTGATTGGTTCTATAAGGCATTAGGGGTGGCTATAAGGCCCTGCAGCACTGCAGAGGCGAAGCCAGCTCTGGATTTAGAGTATAGAGGTAGATGGTAATGCTTGGTGAAGGTATGCACAGAACTCCATGTTGCTGCTTCCAAAATATCCTTGGTAGGTACTCCTCTGAGGTAGGCAGTTGAAGTGGCTGTTGCCCTGGTGGAGTAAGATCTAATGCCGTTAGGCACAGGTTTTCCATGGTGCGTACAGCAGAAACGTATGCAATGTCCTATCCATTTGGAAATGGTCTGTTTTGAAATCGCTTTTCCCTGTGCTGCTGCAGCATATGCTACCAATAATTGCTCAGATTTTCTGAAAGCTTTGGTTTTGTCCAAGTAGAAGCGTAACTGCCTGTGAATGTCCAATGAATGCAGTAGTCTTTCCCCTTTATTCTGTGGTTTTGGATAAAAAGTAGGCAAGTGAATGGTTTGGTTTAGAGAGACTTGAAACCACCTTAGGCATAAACGTAGGATTAGTTCTTAAGGACACCCTGTCCTGGTGGAAAATGAGGAAAGGTTCCACTGCCATTAGTGCCTGCAATTCTGAAACTCTTCTCGCAGATGTTATTGCCAGAAGCAGACCAGTTTTCCAAGAAATGTATTTTAATTCTGCCGTGCTAGCTGGTTCAAAAGGAGGTAAAGTCAATTTTTCCAAAACAAAGTTAAGGTCCCAAGTTGGAGTAGGTGCTCTACGGGGCAGTCTTACGTTTTTAGCCCCTCTGAGGTACTGTTTTAGCAAAGGATTAGAGAAAATTGGTGGATCCGTGTTGTAATGTGCAGAGATAGCAGAGGCGTGGATCTTGGAGGAAAAGGAGAGGCCTTTGTCCAGCATCTCAGTCAAATATTGTATCTGAGGAATGTTTGGCACAAGAGGATCAAGGCTGTGAGCCTGGTTCCAGGCACAGAATCTCTTCCATTTATCAGAGTAGGCGTTCCTGGTACGAGGCCTTCTGGCCTCCAGAATGACATCCATAACTGCTTCAGAGAGAGGCATTGCTTGCGTGGCTAGGGAATCTTCCATGCAGCTAGGTTTAGTGTCTTTAGCTGGCTGTGGAGTAACTGTTGTGCTGAGACAGCAGATGTGGTATTTGAGGCAAAATCCAGAGTGGTCCTTGTGCTAAGTTTTTTAAGATTGGGTACCAGTGCTGGTGTGGCCTGTCTGGTGCAATCAGGATAATTTTTGGCTCTTCTTGCCAGGCTTTTATGAGTACCTTTGGGAGAAGAGGCAGTGGTGGAAAAGCTTGTAGGTTTGTCCTGTTGAATGAGGGCATCCACTTTCCATGCTTGCGGATGGTAACTCCTTGTGCAGAATTTCTTTAGCTGGCAATTCATTGGGGAGGCAAACAGATCTATGTCCGGACTCCATTTCTTTGTTATCATTCTGAATATTTGAGGATTCAATTCCCATTCGTGGGGATCCATGATATTTCTGCTTAAGTCGTCTGCCAGTACATTTCTCTCTCCTGGCAGGAATTGTGCTTATAGATGAACTTGATAGTTTATAGCCGTGTCCCACAAGGTCATGGCTCGTCTGCAGAGGGAGTAGGAGTGAGTGCCCCCCCTTGCTTGTTTATGAACCACATAACTGTGGTGTTGTCTGTCTTTAGTAGTAGTTGTCCTGGATGCAACAGGTCCTTGAAAGCTATAAGGGCATTTTGTACAGCTAGCATCTCTTTTTGATTGATGTGAAGATGCCTTTGTTCTGCGGGCCACGTGCCCTGAATACATTTTCCTGCCATGTGTGCTCCCCAGACGTAATCCGATGCATCTGTTGTCAGTGTTTGCCTGGCTGTGGGTTGAGTGAAAGGCAGTCCCTTGTTGAGGTGACAAGCTTGAGCCCACCATCGAAACTCCTGTTGAAGGCAAGGTATTAGTGGTATAACTGTTTTCAAACTGACAGTGTTGAGACCATACATTCTTTAGGTACCAATGTAGTTTCCTCGTATGCAGTCTGGCATATGGAATTAGTAGTATGTAAGATGCCATGAAGCCCAAGGCCTGCAGAATTTTTCTTGCAGGGAGTTGGGTCTTTGTTGCCATCAATTGAAAGTATTGCGTCAGTTGTCCTTGCTTGTCTGGCGTGAGAAAAGCCATCTGGGCCGTTGTGTTCAAGCTGGCACCCAGGAATATTATCTCTTGTGAGGGCACTAGTTTTGATTTTTCATTTGCTGTGTACCCCAGGCAACTTAACTTTTTTTACAAACGCCAGACGCTGTAGAAGAATGTTCTTGCTCTCTGCTTGAATCAGGCAGTCGTCCAGGTATGGGTAAATTTGAATTACTTTCTCTCTGCAAAATGCAATTACTGGTGCCAGGCACTTTGTGAAGACCCTAGGCGCAGTAGATAATCCAAAGGGCAGTACAGAGAATTGATAGTGCATTGGACCAGCTAAGAACCTGAGGTGCATCTGCAGTTTTGTCTGATAGGGACATGCAGGTATGCCTCCTTGAGGTCCAAAGTCACGAGCCAAGCTTGCTTGCCCAGCATGGGAAGAAGCTGCTGTAATGTCAACATTTTGAATTTCGGAACATCCAGGTAAGTGTTTAGTGAAGAAAGATCCAGAATGGGCCTCCAGGCTTAGTCTTTTCTGGGAACCAGAAAGAGTCTCGAGTAAAATCCTTGCCCTTGTTCCTGTGGTGGTACCTTTTGAATAGCTCCCATGTTCATGAGTTCCATAATTTGTTTTTGGGCCTCTGCCCATTGATTTAGTGGCAGGTTTGGCATTACTTTTAATCTTGGCAGTGTGTGAAAGTGGAACTTGTAACCTTTTGAAATAATATTAAGAACCCATTCGTCTTGGGTGATATGCCAATTGTGATAAAAAATTGCCAGTTTTCCTCCCAAAGGGGCTGCCAAGAGTGAGTTGTTTGGCAGCTGGAGTGGGAAGTCATTGGGGCTGTTTTTTATATGGCTGGTGCCAGTCTTACCCTTCTTTCTGGCCTGATGCACCCCATTGTCGAGGCCCGTAAGGACCTTGTGGTTGACCTCTACCTCTTGGCAGTCTGTATCTGCCCCTTTGAGGTCTGTCATTAACCGGAAAGGACCAATTCTTTGTTGGCCAGTTTCTACTAAATCGAGGTTGAACCTGTAAGAAATCCTTCACTGTTTGCATAGATTTTGCCTTATCCTCCATTTTCTTTAATACCTCTTCTGCCTTAACTCCAAATAAAACATCCTGCTGTAAAGGTGCATCCAGTAATTTAGCTTTAACAATGATCTGGTAACGTATGTTCTTTTAACCATGCATGTCTTCTAATGGCAGAGCCTGCAACTGCTGCTCTGCATGAGGCCTCTAAAGAATCAAAACCACATTGCAAAGTATGCTTTCCCACTTGTTCAGCGGCATGCAATAAATCCTGCATTTCTTTAGAATTAGGAGGATCTGTATCTGGAAGCATTTTTTGTTTCACCTAAGACATCAAAAATTGCTGATATTTTAGCATGTGAAACTGGCAATTTAAGGCTCTCATTGCTAAAGTTGCAGACATATATACTTTCTTTCCCCATCTGTCTAGTGCTCTGGAATCTCTGTCAGAGGGAACTGGGTTCTTTGCTGATGAGGCCTTAACCCCTTTGGGTCCCTGAGAAATAGTTTCAAGATCAGCAACAGGGCTTTTATACAGAAATTTGTGAGAGTCAGGGACTCTAATATCTGTCCGGTTTAAGTGGAGCTGGTGGTAAGGTATCAGGATTTACGCTGGATTCAGTGTACACATCATCCACAATATCTAGCACTGGTAGAACAGCCATGGGTCTGTGTTGAGGTAATAGGAAGCCTCTGAGCCTTTTCTTGGATTCTGAATAATCCCGACCTTCCCAATGGAAATGCTCCCTCATGGTATGTAAGGTTTCCCCAAAGGGGTAGTCCTCAGGTGGAGAGGCTGATGGAATAGATTTCTCAGCATCAGAATCCTCAGAGGGGTAAAGAATATCCTAGGTCTGAGGATGAATCTGAGGAAATGGACCCCTGGTCGGATGAATCATAATCTGCATCCTGTCTAGGCCTTTTATCAGGTGGGGGATGGGAACCCCTGATCAGAGTGATTAGGCTTCGGCCATTTTGAGCATTTGTTTCTTAGGCATGGAGGCCTGTCCTGGAGAATGCTGTACTTGTTTCTTAGTTTTTAAAGGGGGCTTTGACTTGGAAGACAGTTTAATGCTTAGCTGAGTAGGTCTGAAGACACCCTCTGAAGCTGCGGGTAGCTCAGGTACTCCGGATCCCTCTGCAGGATCGGTTTCGTCTGCTGAAAAGCTAGTGCGTCCGAAGGCCCAGCCATTTCCACGTGGGGGTCGGCCTGTGGTTCTGCAGAAGCGGTCATCAGGGGCTGCAAAGGCGCCTCACTGAAAACTGGAGAACCAGTGACTGGCCTAGAAGAGGCTTCGTCATCAGTTTTGGGCCTCTGATGCCTGTCCTTGTCTTTGCACTTTTTATGAATACCGGTCGTCGGAAGTTCCGACAGCATGGTATAATTAAATTTTCTGCCAAAGTAATGTCGGGCAAAATCAAACAGACGTTTAATAGTGCGCTTATTAAACCTAGCACCAAAACAGACAACCAGTAACGTCGTGGTCTGGGCCTAGGTATGGGATACAATAAGAATGGAAATCCTTATGGGGTATTTGCTTCCCACAAGAAAAGCAATTATTAACTTTTACTGACATCTGTCTGAGGCAAGAAAAAGTTTCCCCAATGGGGTACTTAGCTTTGTAGAAGACTTCGGTTCGAATGAAAATCTCAGGAGTAGGCCGACCGGTACTTGCAAACTGCTTTTGCTTCGGGCACCGCGAGGCAAGAACGACTGAAGAAAATGGCATCGGCTGCATCTTATATACCCCTGTCGCACCAACGTCAGGGAGGAGGCGACAGCAACCGACACTGGACCAAGACTTTGGAACTCAGGCCGGCTGGGGAACCGCCTGACGGCAGGATAACCCAAGTGTAATGACTGCAGCAGTGTCACACAATGAACATCTGGGTTTTTTGCTGATGAGGCCTTAATCCCTTTGGGCCCCTGAGAAATAGTTTCAGGGTCAGCAACAGGGCTTTTGTACAGAAATTTGAGAGAGTCAGGGACTCTAATATCTATCCGGTTTAACTGGGGCTAGGGGTAAGGAGTCAGGGTTCAAACTGGATTCAGTGTACACATCATCCACAATGTCTAAAACTGGCGGGATAGCAAGGGGTCTGTGTTGAGGCAATAAAATGAAGTCTCTGAGCCTTTTCTTGGATTCCGAGTAATCTTGGCCTTCCCAATGGAAATGCTCCCTCATAGTATGCAAGATCTCCCCAAAAAAGAGTAGTCCTCAGGCGGAGGCGCTGATGGAATTGATTCCTCAGCATCCGAATCCTCATAAGGGGGTAAAGAATTTCCTAGGTCCGAGGAAGAGTCTGAGGAAATGTACACCTGATCAGAAGACTCAGTCTGAATCCTGTCTGGGCCTTTTATCAGGAGGGGGATGGTCCTCAGCCATTCTAAGCATTTGTTTCTTAGGCATGGAAGCCTGTCCTGGAGAGAGTTGTGTCTGTTTCTTTGCTTTTAAGGGGGGCTTAGACTTAGCAGAGGGTTTTAATGGTTAACTGGGTAGGTCTGAAAACGCCCTCTGTAGCGGTGGACTACTCAGCTACTTCGGTTCCCTCTGTAGGTTTAGGATCAGTAAGCTGAAGACCTAGTGCGTCCGAAGGCCCAGCCAGCTCCACGTGGGAGTTGGAGGCAGTCTGTGGTTCTGTGGAAGCGGTCGTCAGGGGCTGCATAGGTGCCTCACTGAACCTAGAAGAGGCCTCGTCATCAGTTTTGAGCCTCTGATGCCTGTCCTTGCGCTTTTTATGCATTGCGGTCTTCGGAATTTCCGACGGCATGGTGTAATTGAATTTTCTACCAAAATAATGTCGGGTAAAATCAAACAGACGTTTAATAGTGCGCTTGTTAAACCTAGCACAAAACAGACAACCAGTGACATCGTGGTCAGGGCCTAGGCATGGAATACAATACGAGTGGAAATCCTTATGAGGTATTTGCTTCCCACAAGAAATACAATTATTAACTTTTACTGACATCGGTCTGAGGCAAGAAAAAGTTTTCCCAATGGGGTACTTAGCTTTTTTAGAAGACTTCGGTTCTGGATTCGGAATGAAAATCTCAGGAATCGGCAGACCGGCAATTGTGAACTGCTTCTGCTTCGGGCACCGCGCGGCAAGACTGACTGAAGAAAATGGCGTCTGCTGCATCTTATATACCCCTGTCACACTGACGTCAGGAAGGAGGCGACAGCAACCGACGCTGGACCAAGACTTTGGAACTCTGGCCGACTGCGGGACCGCCTGACGGCAGGATAACCCAAGTGTAATGACTGCAGCAGTGTAACACTAACATCTACAGGTTCCATGATCGAAAAAGCATCTCACGGCATACCGGACTCCAAATGGGTCTCAGCAGAGGCCTGCAAATCTTTAGAAGCGGGTATCAGGGGCTACAAAAGCACCAGAGTACCGGCAGACTGGAGACTAGCTTAATGGAAACGTAGTCAGTTTTGGACCTATGCGGTCTGTCTTTGTCTTTATCCTTATGTTTTTTCAGATCGGTAGTCAGATGACCTATCGAAGCCATTTCGGAATACGGAGAACAAGAGCGAAAGAATTTTGCGACAAAAATAGCCCAAATAGTTCGCACGTTAAAACAAGGCACAAAATCTACAGTGAGGATCGTCGTGATCTGGGCCTAAACAAATGACGCAGTAAGAATGAAAATCTCTAGGAGGCATTTGCTTTCCACAGGCAAGACAATTGTTAACTTTTTCTGACATCGGTTAGAGCAAGAAAAAAGGATCCCCAACGGGGTACTTAGCTTTAGAAGACTTCAGGCTTGAAACTCAAAAAACAAAAAATTTCAGGAAGTAGCTGACCAGCACTTGTGAACTGTTTCCGCTTCCCACACTGCAAGAAAAGCTGATGTAATGGCGTCGGCTGCATGTTTTATACCCATGATGACCTGACGTCATGGAAGAGGCAACAGCATCTGACGCAGAAATCCCAAGACCTTGGTATTCAGGCCAACTGAGGGCTACCTTGCAGGCATATAACCCCACGTGTGATGACTGCAACAGTGAAACACTAAGATCATTTTCCTTGGAAGCCAGTGCTTGCTCAGCGGCTCCGGACCCATTCCCAGGTAGAGACATCCACAGGATTCTTAGTCAAAGAAGTCTTGCAGCATACCAGACTCCGAAAGGGTCTCGGTAGCAGCCTGCGAATCTACAGAACCAGGCATCAGGGGCTACAAAAATGCCTCACTGTGGACTGGCGAACTGGCGGTTAGCTTACCGGAAGCATCGACAGTTTTGGACCTGTGCGGTCCATCTTTATCCTTACGTTTTTTCGCAAGATCAGTAGTCGGACGGCTTACCAAAGCCATTTCGAAATATGGAGATAGAGTGAAAATATTTAGCTGCAATAAGGGCCAGATGACGTATAGTTCTGGCGTTGAACAGAGCACAAAACCAACAGCGAGGGAAGTCGTGGGCTGGGCCTTAACAGATGATGCAGTAAGAATGGAAATCTCGGTGTGGTATTTGCTTTCTACAAGCGAGACAATTGTTAACTTTGACATCGGTTAGATCAAGAAAAAAGGATCCCAAACGGGGTACTTAGCTTTAGAAGACTTCAGGTAGCGGCCGACAGGCACTCATGCGAACTGCTTCTGCTTCAGGCTCCTCGGCAAGAAAGACTGATGTAATGGTGTCTGCTACCTGCTTTTATACCACTGACGACATGACGTCAGTCCTAGAGCGACAGCAACAGACGCAGAAATACTAAGCCTCTGGTATTCAGGCAGACTGAGGGCTACCCCTGGCAGGATAACCTAAGTGTGATGACTGCAACAGTGAAACACGAAGAACATCAAACAGCTTTCCGGATCCAACAGGAAACGGTCGGTTTGGAGACTGCCTTCCTAGGGCTCTGGAATGGAAAGAAAGAAAAGCTGGTTTGATTTCCTGATGGACTAGGTTTTGTCCAGATAAAATCTTTGTCTGTGAACATCCTGGGAGAGCAGTATTCTTTCACTGTCATTCTGAGGAGGCGCTGGTAAGTGAAATAGTTGGTTGACCACTTGGGCATGAAGGAGGGGTTGGTGCGCAGGGTCCTCCTGCCTTTATGGAAGATGGTGTAAGGAGGACAAGACACGAGTGCCTCTAACTCTGAGATCCTTCTTTCTGAAGTGAGTGCTACCAGCAAATCTGTTTCCCATACGCACATCTGCAGGGATGCAGAAGTGGCTGGTTCAAATAGTGCCAGCGAAAGTTTCTCCAGGATATAATTTAGGTCCCAGGGTGGTGGAGTACACTTTCTGGGTGGTTTCAAGTGTAAGACCCAGTTTATGAATTTAACTTCCAACCTGAAGAGTAAAGGAGGTTCCAGGGGTAGGCAAGCAAAGATAGCAGAGAGGTGCACTTTCACTGAAGAGTATGAAAGACCTGCTTTAATCAGCTCTCACACAAGCTAAGACTAAAGGGACATCTGCTAGAAGGGGGTCCCTTATGTCTTTGAAGACACCACCACCACCACTTGGAGAATCTCTCCCATTTAGAAATATAGGGATCTCCTTGTATTGGGTTTCCTGGCCTACTGCAGGATAGAAAGCATGTCCTCTGTGTAGCGGTGTCTGAAGGGTACTAGATGTTTATCACCCAGAGTAAGGCTCAGCATCTGTAGGTGTGGATGGAGGAGAGCTCCCTTCTGTTGTGCAAGTCCACCTTGTGGGGTAACCTGTGATGATGGTCCTTGGAGAAAGAGTGTAGAAGGGGGAACCAATGCTGCCCTGGCCAGTAGGGAGTCACAAGCAACATTTTTGGCACAGCTCTCCTGATCTTCAGGAGGACTTTCTGAATGGGAGGGGGGGGGGGGTGGGCATGCAGAATCCATCCCCTCCATGAGATGAAAGCATCCACTCTCCAAGCTAGGGGAGAGTGGTGTTTGGTACAGGATTTTTTCAGCTCTGTTCTGAGGGAAGGCAAATAGATCTACATGTGGTGTACCCCATCAGTGGACTATGTCTAGGAAAACTTCCCTGTGTAACTTCCACTCGTGATGTAGAGAGAATGATCTGCTTACAGCACCTGCCTGAAGGTTGCCCTGGGAAGGGATGTATGTTGCTTGTACACAAATTGTTCTGGGAGGCTAATTCCCAAATTTGCATTTCCAGCCTGCATAGAAGGTAGGACCTGCTCCCCCCGTCCGTTGACGTACCACATGACAGTGGTGTTTGTCTGTGAAGATTAGCAGAGGGCCTGGCTAAAGAATAGGGAGAAAAGCCTTCAGGGCTAAAAGAACCGCCATCATTTCACTGACGTTAAGTTTCCTCAAGAGGGATGCCAGTCAAGGAGCTTGTACCTAGAGTCCCTTCATGGTAGCCCCCCCCCCCCAGTCCAGATCAGAGGCATCTGTGTGCACACATATGCACACAGAGGCATCTGTGTGCATATGTGGAGCTGGTGCTGGGGGTAGGAGGGGTAGTCCTGGATTCCTTTGAACCTGTTGTATCCACCACCTTAGCTCTGTTTGTAGACAAGGTAGGAATGGTATTTGGAAGCCTAGGGCATGGCTGTGCTGGGACCATACATTCTTTAAGCACCACTGCAGCTTCCTCATGTGCATCCAAGCTAAGGGAAGCATTGGGTTGGTGGCTGCCATAATACACAGAAGGCACAAACTGCCTTGCTAACAGCTGGTCTATCTGGAAAAGGTCCTAGAAGTGGCTCATCAGGGAGATAACTTTGTTTTGGGGGGTAAGAATGCTCTTATTAGGTCTGTCCGAATCCTGCAACCCAGGAAAATTTTGTCTTGTTCTGGGGATAGGGATGACTTGGGGAGGTTCAGTGTGAAACCTAGTCTCTGAAGGAAGGACATAAGAGAACTGGAGATGATTTTTGAGGGTCTCCTTTTTCTGCAAGAATCAGGATATTGTCTAGGTAGGGATAGATCTGTATGCCCTTGGTCCTGCAGAAGGCTATGGCAGGAGCTAGGTATTTGGTGAAAACCCTTGGTGCAGTGGACAAACCAAAGGGCAAGGCCCAGCAAAGAGCAAGTATTTTTTGCGGTTTGGGTGAATGGAGATGTGGAGGTAAGCCTCCTTCAGGTCCAAAGTGGCCATGAATGCTTGCGGTGGCAACAGTGGAAGCAGGGTCTGTAGGGGCAGCATTCTGAAAAATAGGACCTTTAGAAAATAATTTAGAATGGATAAGTCCAGGATTGGTCTCCACGGTTCATCCTTTTGTGTCAGTAGGAAGAGTCTGGAGTAAAAAACCTTTTCCTTCTTGTCCTGATGGGATGGGTTCTCTGGTGCCTTGTGCCCACAGATTCCTGGATAATAAGGGTAATTAGGTGAAGCTAATTTTTGGGTTGGAAAGGAACGTCCTGTGGGGTGGGGTCTTTCCTGCCAGGATAGGAAATATCCTTTCCACTATTGCCAGCACCCAGTGGTCTGTGGTGATTTCTTTCCACAGAAGTAGACAGTGAGCAACAGGAAGACAGGGGGAGATTGGCAAGGCAGTCACGCATTGTTGCCATTATTTCTGTCCTGAAAGGACAGTCTTTGGGCTGGCTGAGAAGATGTAGTCGTTGAATAGGATTGCCTCCTAGTCCCTTTCCTATGCCTGGTAGAAGGGTGGTCAATGAGGTGGCCCTTCTGACATAGGAAATCTTAACAGGATAATTTCTATAGTACTAGGGTATAGGAGATGCCAGCAGGCGTTTAATATCTTGTAGCTCTTCAATCTTCTCTTGTAGATTTGTAATTAAATCTGCAGACTGCTTCCCAAACAGATGGTTAGGATCAAGAGGAGCATCTAGGATTTTGGACTAAAAATCCTCTGGCAGTGGTTGGAGTCTAAGCCAGGAGCATCTATGCAGAACTGATGCAGTTGCAGCTGATCTTACCAGAAGCCTCTGCTGCTTCATAACTACATCTTATGGAGTGGCTGGCCACCTGGGATGCCAGGGATAGCTTAGATGCTACTTCAGTTTTGTTAGTAGAGTCCACATGGAGTTCAGAAGTGTAGAGGCTTGGGATACGAAGTCCAAGGCATATTTCACTGTGTGGTAGTTAATTGCTCTGAAAACCAAGGTGGATGAGGTGAAACTCTTCTTGTCCAGCCTATACATAATTTTACTGTGTCTGAAGGTAAGAGAGAAGGGAGCAGCCTAGATTGTCTATCTGGGGCCACAGCTATAACAGCAGGGTACACCAAGGGGGGGGGGGGGTACTAGAAATTTGTCATCAGTCACCTTATATAAATGGTCTGGTCTCTTTGGAGCAGGTGGCCGAGAGTCAGGATACTTAGAGCAAGAAGCAAATGTATCAAGATATGCAGGGGATCACTGAAGGAATGGATGATGGGGAGGGTAATTCAATCTGCAACAACTCAAACTATCTCAGTTTCTGTCATTTGGGAAGTATCCCATTTGAAGTATTCTTTCATCTTCGTGTTAGCTTCACCCAATGTTATGCCCTCTGGAGGGGAATCACCTTCAACAGAATACTCATCTTGAGAATGATACTCCAAGGGGGAGGCCATCTGGGAATAGTAGGTGATCTGCAGGAGGAGAGGGCCCCTTCTTCCTGAGGAATAGAGGAAAGAAGGGAGGTAGCAGAAGTAGGCCTTGGGCTGATGGAATAGAGGGGGCAGAAGAGGTTTGCAGGCCTAAGGGCCATAAAGGCCTGCATCAAGGACTAAGTAAGGTTGCTAGCCCAGTTGACTTTCAGGAGGAGTAGATAAATGTTTGTTTTTTTGTCTTCTTTCTAAAGGAGAAGTTTTGGGAGACACTGTAGGCCTTGATTCGGAGTCCTTAGCAAAGAAAGGAGACTCCAGATTCCCGAGATCCAGAAGGGCGTCCGGTGAACTTTTTCCCCTCAATTTTGGGAATAACAGACATCTGAGACATCTCTGTGGATGTGCCGGCGCTTCAGGAACGGCTTTCTCAAGGAGAGGCATAGAAGCAGACCACTCCAGCCGATGTCCCTCAGCTCCTATACTGGTGGGTGGCAGGGTGTCTGATGGAAAGGCAGTGCAAATAAGCTGCAAAACTTTGGTCTTTTTCTTTGGTGGTTCCATCGGGTCAGCCGATTCAGAATCCATCCTAAAGGCTAGCTTCTTAAGCCTTTGATTTTTTAAGTATAGGTTAAGGGTAGCCAAACAGATTCTAAGAGTTTTAGGGATGAAAGGCTGGCAGATGGGGCAGGAGGTACGGCTGTGTTCCCAACTACACAAAAAATGCAGCTGTCATGAGTGTCCTTATGCAGAATTTGACACCACGCATCGGCATTTACCCTTCTTAGTACACATCAGCTAATGTAAAAAGCAGCAAACCAAGTGCAAGCAAATAAGAAATCCCGAATGGGGTGCTTCGTTTTAGACATCTTGATAGAGGGGAGCGATGCGATCAATACGACATTTGACTGCGGCAGAAAAGTTCTGAGGTCTGTGCATGCAGATGTCACATTTAAGATTCCTGGTTTATGGCCCTATGGTGTGACATCCCACACACCAACCAGGCTGAAAGCTTTTGTACAGGATCAGACGTTCAGGTCACCTGAGGCAGAGGATCCCACAGTAAGAATACTACAAAATGAGAATAGAAGGACATCCATGGTTGCCTTAAACAGATAGGAGTCACCACCTCAGTTTTTGTAAAGTCCTTCTGGATCTTTACAAAAATGCTCGTTATCAGTGGAAAGGCATACAGAAATATATCCATGGGAATAAAAAATAATCAGTTTTCCAGGCCTGCTTGCATGGAGTCTTGGACTACAATTTTTTTCGCTGTCTGCTGTGAAAGGAGGCAAAGAACTCCATTTAATTGGAGGTTGGCCTAATGGTTAAGTTGTTTACCTTACAGACACAAGGTACATGGTTGGACTTTTACCTTGGAAAGCACAGTTAGTTTTAAAGCTCTTAGGGTCGTCAGCTTAGTAATTACCTATGAATCTATTTCAGGTGTTACGCACAGACAAATTAAATCTTGGAAGACACCAGGGTGAAGTTTACAAGTGTAGAGGTCATAGTCTGGTCCTACTGAACTTGTCTGCAATATGATTTTGCTCTGACAAAATTTATGAAGCCTGAAGAATCAGACTAAGTTGAATTGCTACATCCAGACTATCACAGCCAGTCTGCAGAGATGCATCTCTGTGGTATCTTCTGTTTACACCAGTAGAGGTCCTAGTGACCAGAAATTATTCAAAGCACTGATAACAGCAAACATCTCCCTAACATTTACACGCCATCTACGGGGATCCCTTACAGCTTGTACTTTTACTCCTTTTGACACTTCACTGCATTCCAGGTCTGAAGCCACTGTGGTTACTGAATGTAGGGGTGTCAGGAAGGAAAAATGTGACCTGAATTTCTTGCTACTCTCCGATCTACCCACAATCCAATCTCCCTCTATAAATTCCAGAACTGGAATCTTAAAAGTCAGAGTGTAAATGTTGTATCCAGACTTATCTGAGGTACCACTTTACCTTCATGTGTACTCTAGCAAAGGGCAGCATAATAATCGATGCCATGTAACCCAGAATCCAGCAAAACTTCATTGCAGACACTGCTTAGGCTGGAGAAATACAAGAACTGCTGGAACATTTTTACTGTCTGCAGAGAGAAAGGCTCTTTCCAAGGTCAAATCCAGTAAACATCCAAGGAAAACTTTACCCTCTGCTTGACATCACACTTCTTTGGATGAAACATTAAACCAAGATCCCATCTGCTTGATTTGGTGGTAGCTCAGGTTGATGTAAAAGATCACATGGCATCTACCAAAAGTAGTAGGAGTGCTTTATTAACATTTACATTCATTTTATAAATCGCATAAAAATTGTAAATCAGTTTACACACTTTTTTTAAACATACATAATTAAAATTTACAAGTTAACACAAAAGGACAAGTTAAACAAACTTAACAGTTCTATTTCTTTAATTTTTTTTTGTTTTATATTTATCTTCTATTCTCGCAACCCTTTCTTCCATAACCATCTTATTTCAGCTAATACAGCATCTGCTTCCAGTTTCTTGTTGTATAACAAATTGTCATCTTTTATTCCAACACCCATACTGTGACAGATACTTTATCCCATTTATCAATCGCACATTTCTTGACTTTTATCATACTTCACATACAATATAATTAGAAGTTATGTACCTACCATAACGTTCCATGTTAGTTGTCTTCTTCTCGCCTTCTTTCTTGCTGGATGGGTTCGGAGCAGATCCTCGGCTCCGACTCGGCCACTCTAAAAGCTCGAGAGCTAGTTCCACCGGCTCGAGGCTCCCCTATATCCCACAATGCTAGGCGGTAACTCCTCAGATCTAGTTTGAAAGCTAAGGCCAGCAATAAAATTCCATAAGGAACCAAGAAAATCTCCTCTAGGTCTGTCCTGGCTAGGGGGAAGGAGGGTGGGACGCAAGAAAGAAGGCGAGAAGACAACTAACATGGAACGTTATGGTAGTTACACAACTTCTAAATGTTAAGTTGTCAATCTCGCCTTCATTCTTGCTGGATGGGACCACGTCCCTAGCACCTTGTCCCGGGTGGCCAATCGGAACAGACTCTTGAGTACAGTGGAACCAAAGTTGGCTCGGTCTCTAGAGGCCAAGTCCAACTTATAATGAGAAATGAAGGTATGGGGAGAAGCCCAAGTAGCTGCAGAACAAATCGAATCAATAGGCAGCCTATCTTGGAAAGCTATAGAAGTGGCTAAAGCTCTAGTTGAATGAGCCCTGGGCTTGGATGGCAACCGTTGATATCTTATCTCATACACTAGGGTAATCAACGAAGTAAGCCATCTAGAGAGAGAGACTTTAGAAACTGGAAGGCCCATTCTACCTTCTGCATAAGAAACAAACAGTTGGTCAGATTTCCTGAATTGTTTGGTCCTGTCTAAATAGTACCAAAGTTGGCGATGAATATCTAAACAGTGTAACTTTTGTTCTGACCTATTAGAATAATTTGGGAAGAAAACAGGAAGCTCAATGGTTTGATTCAAATTTGCCAATGAAGCTACTTTGGGCAAAAAGGACGGGTTAGTACGCAAGGACACCCTGTCTTAATGAAATACCAGATAAGGGGGTCGACTACACAGAGCATGGAGTTCGCTGAGGTGATCACTACTAAAAGGAGTGTCTTTCAAGAAAGTAACTTTATAGAACATGAAGCCGCAGGTTCAAAGGGGGGGAAGAATTAAGGATGTCAGAACCAAGTTGAGATCCCATTGAGGAGGAGGATCTCTGATGGGTGGTTTGAGGAGAAAAACTCCCTTTAAAAAAGCCTTGCAGAGTTTGAGACACATAATGGAGGACTCAAGACTCCAACATGAAAGTTCGATATTGCTGCCAATTGAACTCTAAATGGTAGATGGGGACGAACCCGAGTGGAAAAGTTCGGCTAGAAAGTCTAGAACTGTTTGAATAGAAGCAGTGAAAGGATCTATATCCTTTGACTGCGCCCAATAGGAAAAACGTTTCCACTTGCTAAGATAAATCTTCCGAGTGGAAGATTTATGAGAAGCTATCAAGATATCTCTGAGTGAGATATCAAAGGAAGCCTGGCTAAAGTCGGAATTGGAGGAACCAGGCTGTGAGGTTCAGAGAGGGGAGGGAGTGGTGCAACTGACCCGACTGATGGGTCAAAAGGCCTGGAACTGGGTCCAGATGCCAAGGTTGTTCCAACAGATAACGGTGGAGAAAAGGGAACCAAACCTGTCGAGGCCAGTAAGGAGCAATGAGGATCATGGAAGCTTCCTGAGCAATGGCTTTCTGTATCAGCTGGGATATCAGTGGGAAGGGAGGAAAGGCATACAGAAGTCCCCGGGGCCAAACATGCACTACAGCGTCTCTGCTGGGGTGGCCTGGTTGGGGAAAAAAAGAGGGTGAAAAAATAGTCGCACTTGCTGTTTTGGAGAGTAGCGAAAAGGTCGCAGCAAGGCCTGCCCCACTTTCGAAAAACTTTCTCCAACACTGAATTGTTCAGAGACCACTCGTGAGGCATGAGAATAGCTCTGCTCAATTTGTCTGCAATCACATTGGACTTCCCGGGGATGTGCGTTGCTAACGGAAATCGCTGAGAAGAAATCGCCCATTGCCACAATCTGAGTGCCTCTAGACATAGGGGGGTAAGATCTGGTTCCGCCTTGTTTGTTGATGTACCACACTACATACATGTCGTCTGTTTGAATTGCTATAGTTCCCTTGGGAAGAGAGTCTTGTAGGGCTTGCAACGCTAGAAGCACTGCTCTCATCTCTAGGACGTTTATGTGCAAGTGGCACTCGAACGGTTGCCACATGCCCTGGACTGCCCTGCCCTGGAAATGCCCCCCACCCGATCAGGGAGGCGTCCGTTGTCACTGTAGCAACCGGAGGGGGAGGAACGAAAGGTCTCCCTAGGAGAAGCTGAGGAGATGTGATCCACCAATAGAGATGATTCTTGCACGACTGAGTTATCCGAATAGGATGGGACATTGGGAGACTTTGGTAAGACCATTGGGTGAAGAGCATCCATTGTAAAATTCTCATATGGAAGCGAGCTAATGGTAGGAGAGGGATGGCCGCCGCCATAATCCCCAAGACTTTCAGGATCAGTCTGGCTTTGACTTTGTTGCTCTGCAAGACAAGAAAGACCTGTTTGTGTATGTCTGCTATCCTCTGCTCTGTGAGTCTGGCTGACATCTTGACTGTCTAGATTTGCGCCTATGAAGGTAATAACACGACAAGGTGACAAGACAGACTTTTCGTAGTTTATTGATATGCCTAGTGCCTGACGTGTGAAAAGTGTAGTCTCTGGCGAGAAATAAAAGATGCTTGGTGGGGGCTGTAAGGAGCCAGTCGTCTAAATAAGGAAACACCTGGAATCCTTGTCGTCTCAGGTGAGAGGCTACAACTGCCATGCATTTGGTAAACACTCGGGGGGCTGTAGTGAGACCAAAGGGGCAGGGCTCTGAATTGAAAATGACTGGTTCCTAGCCTGAAGCGGAGAAATCTCCTGGAGCGTCGACTCATCTTGATGTGATAGTACGCATCCTGGAGATCTATCAAGCACATCCAGTTGTCCTGCCCCAAAAGAGGAGGAATGGACTGCAGCGTGACCATCCGGAACTTTTTCTTGACAAACTTGTTCAAGATGCTGAGATCCAAAATGGGTCTCTAGTCCACTGTTTTCTTTGGAACCAAAAAGAATTTGGAGTAGATTCCGGATCCTATTTGGTCTGCTGGAACTGGTTGAATGGCTCTTTTTGCGAGCAGCTTTGAAATTTCTAATGCTGCTTGCTCCCTTTGACTGGGTGGAACGTCTGGAAGGGATTTTTTGGACTGCTTCGGAATGAAAAGGAAAGGGATTCTGTAGCCTTCGGAAATGATAGACTGTACCCACTTGTCTTGAGTTACGGATAGCCAGACTTTTGGGTACAGTGACAACCTTCCCCCGACTGCCTCCAAAGGTGGGCAGTCGGGCAACACCTCAGGGATGCTGAAAGGGCTTGTCGGAAAAGGATTCTCGACTGCCCTGATACTGCGGGCCCCCTCTGCCCCTGGGACGATGTCTACCATTGTTGTTCCCCCCCTCTGCCTCTAGAGGAGAAACGACTGTGCGTCAGGCAAGTCTCCTTGAGATTGTTTGCGGAACCACATCTTTCCCCCCTTCTGACCTTTGGGGTAAGGTCTAGAAGGAGTAGAAAAACGGCAGAAAGTCTTGCCATCAGTCTCGCACCTAGTCAGGGTTTCCTTCACTTGAGGATCAAAAAGGGATGATCCATCAAAGGGGGAATTAGTGAAGGACGCCTTAAAAGGGTCCGCAAAGTTACAAAGCCGCATCCAGGCGTGCCTACGCAAGGCTACACCTGTACCTTCCGCTCTACTTGCTCCATCCGCCACATATGAAAGGAGGCGCATGGAAGAGTTGGTTATAGAATTAAGGGTAGCCAGCTGAGAGTTCATCCTATCCTGAAAACCCGCAGCTGTTGGGTCCTTCAACATTTCACTCGCTTCTTTGAGTAAATCGATCTGAAGAGGGAGGGAAATGACAGGTAATTCAGCGATCTCATAGTAAAGGTCGCTGACGAGAACATCCACTTCCTGTACCTGTCCATCGACCTAGACTCCTTGTTAGGAGGATGAACAGGCACCGAAGGATCAGCTAATTCCTTCTTGGTAGCCGCAGCCACCACCATAGCATCAACAGAGACGCCTTTGGTCAGAAATTCTTTATCCTTGGGGGCTGTGATGAACTTTGATGGTCTCCTGGGGGTGGGTTCCACTGAGTCAGGAGCCGCCCAAGCCTTCTTTGCCACCACTTCCATAAGGGGGTCAAAGGGAGGGGACACCCAGGAGGTGGAAGGGCAAGAGCCAAACGCCTCAAGATACACTGATTCATCCTCTGAAGGGTTGAGGGATGGCCAATTCCCCCTCTGTTTTAAGATTTCAAGGATGTCTACAAAGGAGACATCTTCAGAGGGGGAACGAGAGGAACCTTCAGAATCCTCTAAATCAGTGTCAGAGGTGACAGACTCAGGGGAGTCAATGTGCTTCCTCTTGCACTGCCTCTTTCTAGGGGGCTCTCCTACAGGGTCAGGAGAGGCCTCGGAAGGGGAGGAGATCCCCACAGGGGAAACTTGAGGAGCTGGCTCTCTACGGTCGGGGATGAGAGAGTGAGTAGAAATCACCGGAGGCACCATAGGGGGAGGGGCAGAAAGAACAGACTGTGGAGCTGAACCTGGTTCCAACACGCTCCTCATGACCTCGAAGGCACCCCTGTCAGGCAGAGCCAGAGGTCTCCGTTCCGAAAAACTGGAAACCTCCCCCGGCACCGACAGTGATGGCTCCGAGACCGATGTCGGAGCCGAACTCACCAGCGCCGAAGTACCGAGAGGGAGAGCAGGGTCGGACAAGGGTCCGATGCCACTCACCCCCTCCGAGCCGAAAAGGGAAGTCCGGCGCCGAGATTCTTCCAAGGAAGACATCGGAGCCGATGAGGGAACCGAAGACAAAGGTATCGGTTCCGACGCTACCACAGTCTCTGGTCCGAGCCGCCCCGGCTCCGAACTCATGAGTTAGAGGAGGAATTTGAGTGATAGGAGTAGGTCTCGACTGTTGAGTCGGACTTTGAAGCATCTGGGCTAATGCCTCGGACTTAAGAAGTCGACTCACTACTCTCTGAAGGTCATGGTCCGATAACCTGGAAGACCTAGAAGTGTGGGATCTATGGCTCCGTTCAGACAGCAAGGGTGATGCTGAAGCCGAATGAACGGAGCCAATAGATGGAGATCGGGACCTTTTTCTAGATGTCGGTTCCGATAAAATAATCGGAGCCGACAGAGTAATGTCTTCCTCTGCTCCAGCCGGAGCAGAGGACACTGTAGGGGCTTGTATTCGAGATTCATCGGCTCCGGCCGGAGCCGATGTTCGAATAGCTTTAGGGCCTCCAGAAGACTGCTCAGATGCTGGAGCCGAAGGTCTGGAAGACTTAGAGGGTTTCCCCGATGACTGAGTCAAGGGACCCTCAGGCTTAAGTAAGCCCCTTAAAAAAAGTTTATTTTTTCGCTCCTGCAGGACTGTAGGGCTGAAGCCATGGCAAACAGCACACGAGTCCTGCAGGTGCAAAGGTCCCACAGCACGAGTCACACTTCTTAAAGCCTGAGACCTTTGATTCCTTAGACATATCCAAGGGAAAGTGCAATAACACAAGCACACACACACACACCGATTACACTTAGGAGTAATTTAAAATTAATTTTAAATAAATTATAGTAACTAGAAATAAAAATCCCTACAAAACACAGTCACTCACTAGGAAGGGAGGGACTGGGCCTAGGGCCAGAGGGAAAAAATCTAGAGATTTGTGGAAAAAAGGGGGTGGAAAGTTAACGGGAATGGGATAGACTATTTCCAAACTAACTATATAAATAAACTAACTTTAACAGGGGAAAAAAGGCTAAGAAACTAGTTCTTTACCCAAAAACTAACCTGAGCCGGTAGGAACACACCTCGATCGCTGTAGCAGCAAATGAGATCTGAGGAGTTACCGCCTAGCATTGTGGGATATAGGGGAGCCTCGAGCCGGTGGAACTAGCTCTCGAGCTTTTAGAGTGGCAGAGTCGGAGCCGAGGATCGGCTCCAAACCCATCCAGCAAAAATGAAGGCGAGATTGACAACTTAACATTTCAAATTTATACATTTAAATCCTTCCATCTATATTTTTTTAAAGCTTTTCCTCCAAAAATATTTTGAAGTTTCTTCACTACAAGCAACAATTTTTGCTGCATCCATCAACTTATATATTTCACTTTCTCTTTCACTGGTAACTTAAAATTCAACAAAAAAAATCCTCTGCATCGCAAAAATGTTACAAACTTTTTTTTTTGTCTTTTGCTTTTTCATCTTTTTTTTAATCCCTTTCATGGGTACATTTTATTTTCTGAAATTCTTTCCCAGATCGACTTCAGTTACTTTTAATTTTTATAATTTCATTTTTTGTCATATTAGTTTTCTTCCATCCTGCCACTTTTTCTTTTCCCCGTTTTTTCTTCCTAAACATTTATATTTTTCAAGAAAGCAGCATACTTCTGTCTTTTACCTTTCTCATTACCCAAAATAAACGCATAGATGCTGAAGTGTACAATGAGGATTTTTTTTTAATTCAAGCCTCCTCTATTACAAATTCTCTCTCAGCTCACCAGGTTCAGCCTTGAGTCCCAAACGAGGCTAAAAAATCTTTCTATTCGAATGGGAAAGACATTCCCCCAAATATGCTGCTTTTCCTAATATGCAAATATTCATCATATATGTTTTTCTGAAATAGGTAAAAATGTTAGCTTGGAAAAGTTTTTACTTGTTCCAGTACCAATCTCAATTGACTAAGGCACTGTACGAGCACATCCACTCATGCATGAATCGTGCCATCCCAAATAGAACCAAAATGCTCTCATCCAAAAAAAGAAGCCAATCTGGTGGTCCCCTGCCATAAACAAACTTTACAACAAAAGGAAAAAACTTGCAGAAAAGAGGAAAATCCAAGGATGCAAAAAACTCCCTTACTAGCCTCGGTAAGAAACTGAGATGCCTCAAAATCCTCCAAAGCTAGTTACGAAAATAAAATTGCCAAAGATTCCAAAGACCACAAAGCATTCAATAACTACGTCAAGAATCTAAATGGTAATGCTCAGATCTGCTCTGAGCTAAAACAGAATGGCATTAAATATACTGATCCGAAGGATATTGCCAATATCCTGGCAGATCGATTCAGTGCAAACTTCACCCCACTCTCACCCCCTAAATGGCCCATCTCAATACCGGAAGATTGCCAAATTCCAGTAATAACAGCCCCACAGGTACAAAACGCACTCTCTAAAATCAAGAATACAGCATCCATGGGACCAGATGACATCCCGGGCTGTGTACTACATGAACTACAATATGAACTGGTACCTCACCTAAGTGTCATGTTTAATCATAGCCTCACCTCAGGTTCCGTGCCCACTGAGTGGTGCAGAGCTACAGTTATCCCAATCCACAAGGGGGGATCTACCTTGGATCCCGGAAACTACCGTCCCATCAGTCTGACAAGCCTCATCTGCAAGGCCATGGAGCGTATTATCATGGAACTTATAAACAAAGACATTGGCAACCTTCAAACACTGGACCCCACTCAGTTTGGGTTTGTGAAAGGCCGATCTTGTCTCCTGAACCTGACTGACTTCTTTGAATCAGTCTCCAGAGCCATGGACAAGGGTAAGGTGGTCCACACAGCCTATCTAGACCTTGCCAAGGCCTTTGACACCATCCCCCACTCTGGAATCATAGATAAACTTCCTAAGTTGGGCATTAATCCCTATGTCACCCAATGGGTTGCTAAATGGCTTACTGATAGAACCCACACTGTAAAAGTAGCAGACTCCAAATCCAGCTCCAGACAAGTGACAAGTGGAGTACCTCAGGGTTCAGTCCTGGGGCCGCTCTTGTTTGGCATCTACTTCTCTGAAGTACAGAAGAACACCAAGGGACTCTGGCTAACAAAGTTTGCAGATGACTGCAAACCGGGAGCCATTATTGAATCCCCAAATGATGTGGATACTCTACAAAAGGGCCTTACAGAAACAGATGCTTGGTGCCAGAGCCATGGGCTCAAGCTCAATGCCAAGAAATGTATTGTTATCCCCTTTGGGAAAAAAAAATGTATCCATGAATTACCATATAGGTGGCAGTACACTAAACACAGAAAGTGTGATAAGAGACTTAGGGACACAGGTGGACAGTGGTCTCACCTTCGATAACCACATCGCCACAACAGTCACGAAATCCTTCTATGTGGCACACCTCATCACGAAGGGCTTTTCATCCAGAAAAAAGGAGGTCATTGTCCCACTGTACTCATCCCTCATTAGACCCATTACAGAATAAAACGCCCCATTTGGTATGTACCTCTCAAGACATCTTCAACAACTGGAAAGGCCTCAGAAATACCTCATTAAAAGAATCACAGGCCTAAAGCAGATGCCCTATGCTGACCGCCTTAGAAAACTCCAGCTATACTCTGTCGCATATAGTCTACTCCGAGGCGATCTCTGCTTAACATACAAGGCCATGTCAAACCCAGAGCTGTTTGACATGCTACACAAAGAAATCCCAATCCCTCAGAGCTACACGCTCCAGGGATCTAAACCTTGTCATCACAATAAACAAAACATGCTGGAGGGATAGGTTCCTGACCCAGAGACTCCCCAGACTCTGGAATAGATTGCCCATACATGTCAAGCAGAGTGCCTCTTCGGACCTCTTCAAGAGGAACCTTGACGATTGGATGATAGGAAATTATCCCCAGGGATCACGTCAGTCGCCCTACTAGACAGGGGTCCACCCCAGGGATCACGTCAGTCACCCTACTAGACAGGGGTCCAGGAAAGTAAATAATGTGGGAAGAAATAGCCAGGGAATTGTTATGGCTAGGCTTGTATAGGCCCTAGGGCTGATAGCCTAGTACCAAACTATGAACTTACTAACCTTTCATACTCACCAAATGTCGCTCCCAAGATCTTTATTTCCTATCTTGTAAAAGATATTCCATTTATTTTTGTATCAAATCTCTTACATTTCATTTAAAAGAAAAAAATAACGGCCTGCAGTTAAACAGAATTTCAGTCATTACAACCTCACTTATCCATCTCATTTTAGAGATAAATCTGCAATAACTCTATCCCATGCATTTCTTCTTCCCACCCGTCTATACAGCTGTCACTTATTCACAAACCTTAACACCACACTCATTACAAAACTTGAAACTACCTATAATAAGGTGGCCAGATTCACAGCAAACCAAACCTACAAGTCTCATCATTGCTTATCCCTTAAGCAACTGGACTGTCTCAAATTCCCCCATCTGCTCCTACAACATCAACTACAAATTACCCACTCCATCCTCTATCTGCCCTAGCCTTTCATCTATTATATCTAAATATTCCCCGACCAGGACACTAAGCAGCTCAGACCAAGACTTGCTACAGATTTATAAACCAGCTGCATCTTGGAACCAGCTACCCCAAGAAATTACATCCCTTGACCATACCAAGCATTTCAAGCTGGCCACTCGAAAACAACAAAAAATGGTCCTGCCACTGTAGTCATCCCCCCTGAAACTACCCTTCCCCAGCTTCAAATAACCCTCCCTACACCAGTCTCCACTTTAACTGTTCTCCCACTATCTCATTCCCTTCTATTCGTTTTCAGTTATACCCTCCCCTCAATTACCTCTCCTCCCCTGTCTATCAAACTTTAACCTCTGCGCCTCACTGGTTTTAACCACTTTATTTCAATGCTACTTTTTTGTATACATGCTGTATATAACCTAACAAGAATTATGAAAGCATTATTCCTTCTATATGACATTGTAACCTAATGTAATATTCAGATGATTGTAAATATTTGAACTGTTTGTTGTTAAATTTTAAACTCACTGACAAGCTTTTCTCACCGGGTCTCCACTGAAAATGAGCCAAAAGCTCAGTTGGACTAACCCAGTTAACAAATGTAAAATAATAAAATAAATATAATACACATATTAGCCTCATTTCATACATGCATGTCTGTACAGCTGCAGTTATTGAAAATGCAAACAGGAACATACTCATGGGGTATCCCTGTTTTAACTCCCCTGGTTTTCTTCCCATCCATCATAACTTGCACACATGAATTTTCAAAACATATATTGCATTTGTATTTTTTCTCCTATGCTACACGCTTCTAAAATCAGCAACACTGCTTCATGGCTCACGTTATCAAATGCTTTAGCTACATCATATCCCATCAGTCTTGCATTAGTTTCTTCTAGTACTTTCACCTCTTCCTTTTATATCATAAATTGCTTCAACTACCTCATCCAATACTTTTTATAATATTTTCATATTTTATAGCCAGTATTCTCTAGTTATAGGCCTCCATTTTTTATATCTTTTCTTTCATCTTTTTTTCCATCTAAATTTTATCACTCCACGACATCTTTATCCATTATACCTTCCCATGTATTCATTTATCATCAAAAACACTTTTCATCTTTATTCACGTCTTTATACAAGTTATAATTTATGGACATCCGCAGTGGTGCAGCGGTAGCGGTGTTGCCTCACAGCAAGAGGTTCTCCCGTTCGATTCTCGGCTAGAGTGCGGGGAGTGCCTTCTGTGTGCAGTCTGCATGTCCTCCCCGTGGTTGGGTGGACGTTCGAAAGACAGGCATAAATGGGTATGCCTTCATTGAAGTTTGAAAGTCGAGCTGGCACCTTGGCGTTCGTGAAAATCTACTGCCAATCATTAGCGGATCAGAGTTCCGCTGTGGCGACCCCTAACCGGGAAAAGACAAAAGACAAACAGTTATAACTTATGCCATCTAATCCTGCCACTAATTCATTCTTACCCTCGATTACATAATTTTCCAACAAAACACTTCAGATATTTTTCTTCATTTTTCTTTTTCATATACTTTCTCTATAAAACTTTCTATCACCTCTATAATACCTCGTTCGCATTTTATA
>NC_056747.1:360068441-360133441 GCF_019279795.1 Protopterus annectens | reverse complement strand
TAAAGGAATTCCTCTCGATCCTCCAGGAAGTGGGAAGAAGGGGGGGGGGGCGCAAGAAGGAAGGCGAGATGAAGGACAACAAACATGGAACGTTATGGTAGGTACATAACTTCTTTATGTTTTGTCCCATTCTCGCCTTCATTCTTGCTGGTTGGGACCGCGTCCCCATCACCTGGTTCTTGGGTGGCTCACTGGAACAAACTCTTCAGGACCGTGGAACCTAAGGATGCCATGTTCAGGGAGACCACATCCACTTTGTACCGAGTGATAAAGGTATGAGAATTTGCCCATGTTGTTGCTGCACAGACAATCTAAAGACAATTTGGCTTGGAAAGCAACAGAGGTAGTCAAGGCCGTGGTTGAGTGTCCTCTGGCTTTCCCTGGAAGCTTGTTACACAAATCATGAGTATAGATGAAGGTGTCTGACAGCCACTTTGATAAGGTCACTTTTGAAACTGGAGAACCTTGTTTATGGTCAGCAAAGGATACAAACAATTGATCTGATTTTCTAAAGTCCTTGGTCCTGTGTAAATAAAAGCATAATTGTCTATGTTGGAGTCTATACTCTGCCTTGTTGCCATAATTGGGGAAGAATACAGGAAGCTTGTAGGAGTGATTTAAATTATACTCTGAACACACCTTTAGCAAGAAAGAGGGATTGGTACTTAAGAAAGTCTCTTTGTGGAAGATGGGATACGGCAGGCGAATAGATAAAGCGTGCAATTCAGAAACCCATCTAGCTGAGGTGATGGCAACCAAGAGGAGGGTTTTCCAAGACAAATTTCAGGGGACAAGATGATGCTGGTTGAAAGGGTGGAAGAACCAGAGAGGATAAAACAAAGTTTAGGTCCCAGAGGGTGGGGGTCTCTTACTGGCAGCCGTAAAAGGGTTGTACCTCGTAAAAATGCTTTGCTAAGCTTGTGACATGGAGTCCAACTCTCCCACATGAAAACTGGAGGTGGCAGCCAGTTGGACCCTAATGGTAGCTGCAGCTGCCCATCATTCGAACATTTCGGTCAGGAAATCAAGAATCTAAGGAACAGGAGCAGTGAAGGGATCAATATAACTCATTGCCAAATAAGAGAACCTTTTCCATTTGCTAGTATAAATCTTTCTGGCAGTGGGCTTGTGAGAAGACACCAGGATGTGCTGTACTGCCGGGGAAATGTTGGGGAGCCTGGCTAAGACTGGAAGTGGAGAAACCAAGCTGTCAGCTTGAGAGGTTAGAGGGAGGGGTGGAGCACACCTGACTGATTCATCAGAAGTTCCAGAACTGGGTCCAGTATCCAAGGCTGCACTTGTAGATGATGGCAGAGAAACAGGAACCATATCCAACGAGGCCAGTAAGGAGCAATGAGGACGAGCTTGAAACACAGCCACTTTGCTTTCAGAAGTATCTTGGGGATAAGAGAAAAAGGTGAAAAGGCATAAAGTAGTCCCGGAGGCCAATCATGAAGTGCATCCCTGGGTGACTGCCCCGGTGGAGGGACTAAGGCAAAGTAGCTGCTGCATTTGAGGGGAGTGGAAAAATGATCGCAGCATGGCTAGCACCATTTGCAAAATAATCAAGTCCGCAACTTCTTGCTTCAGGGACGACTCGTGAGCCATGAGAATAGCCCTGCTGAGCCTGTACACTATCATGTTGGATTTCCCAGGAATGTGCATCGCAATCAGAAAATGTTGGGAAGACATTGCCCACTACCATACTCGAAGGGCCTCCCGACACAAGGAGTAAGATCTGGTCCAACCTTGTTTCTTGATGTACCATACCACTGACATTGTCTAAATTCCAATAGTTCTGGTAGGTAGAGAGTCAAAGTGCTTGTATCGCCAGAAGCACCACTCATCTCTAGAACACTGATGTGCAAGTGTTACTCATGTGGCTGCCAGATTCCTTTGACAGTCTGTCCCAGATAATGCCCCCAACCCTATCTAGGAGGCGTCCGTGGTCACTGTGGCTACCGGATGGGGGTCTAGAAAGGGTCTGCCCAGAGTCACCTGGGGGAGACAAGCCACCATACCAAGTCCTTTTTGCAGGATTCCGTGATCGAGATCATATATGAAAGAGGTAAATCCTGGAACGACCACTGAGCGAAAAGAAGCCACTGCAGAATTCTCATGTGGAAGCGAGCCATAGGGACTAGAGTAATTGCTGCAGCCACTGCGCCCAAGACCTTCAATACCCCTCTTGCCTGAACTTTTTTCATGAGGAATGAAACTTGCTGACGAATGGTTGAGACCCAGTCTTGAGGCAGCTTTGCTATCATGGCTCTTGTATCTAGGTCTGCCCCTATGAAGGTAATAGACTGACAAGGCAACAAGGCAGACTTTTCGTAGTTTATGGTGATGCCTAGCTGGGAACAGGTTTGAATTATGTAGTCCTGTGCTTTGATCAGTTGATGGTCTGTGGTAGCAGTGAGGAGCCAGTCGTCTAAATATGGAAACACCTGGACTCCTAGACGTCTCAGGTGAGCAGTGACCACTGCCATACACTTGAACACCCTAGGGGCTGTGGTGAGACCAAAGGGCAGAGAGCTCTGAACTGATATTGACTGGCTCCCAGCCAGAAGCATAGGAATCTCCTGGATCGCCTGTCCATTTTTAGGTGGTAGTATGCATCCTGGAGATAAATGGAGCACATACAATTGTCCTGACCCAAAAAGGGAAGAATAGACTGCAGTTTTACCATCCAGAACTTCAATTATTTTTACTGATTTGCTTAGCTTGCTGAGATCCAAGATGGGTCTCCAGTCCCCTGTCTTTTGGAACTAAAAAGAACCTTGAGTAAGTTCCGGATTCAATTTGGTCTGCGAGGACTTCTTGGGTGGCTCTTTTTTCTAGCAATCTTTCTACTTCTAGGATTGCTTGATACCAAAGACTGGGTGGAACATCTGGGATTGAACATTGTTCTTGAGGGAGGTAACTGGGAAAAGGGAATTTTGTAATCCCTGGATACTGACAGTACCCATGCACCTTCCATAATAGTTTGCCAGGCTGGGAGTACAATGATGCTCTGCCCCCAACTGACTCCAGAGGTTGACAGCCGGGCCTCCCTTCAGGAGTGCTGGAAGGGCCTAGCAGAGAAAGCATCGCTGTCAACCTGCTTTTGGAGACTACCCCCACCCCCCCCCCCCGTCGCAAGGCCGGCATATTCAGTTATTGTTTCCCTCTCTGCCCCTGGGGGAAAATTATTCACGTGTGTCAGGCAAAGCTCCCTGGGATTTTCAAAACCATATTTCTCACTCTTCTGACCTTTATGGTAGGGTCTAGATTGGGGGGGGGGGGGGAGCAGACTCCTATGGCAAAGAGTCTTGCCATCCTTTTCACACCAGGAGAGTCTATTACATTCTTGAAAGCGGATAATGTCGAATCTGACACTGTCAACACGAGACTAGCAAAACTGCAGAACATCGAACAAGTAAACAGAAATCTCCGTAAGGGGAGATTTCTGTTTACTGTCTCGGAGTTGGTATATTTAAGTAGCTGGGGTGGGGGGGGGTGTATCCCCCCATGCGGGGGGTGCAGGGGGGCTTGCCCCCTGCCTACACCATTTAGTTTTTTTTTTTTTTATTTTTATTTCTGAACATTCGATGTTTTAACAGTTCGATCACTAAAGGTCGACCTTTAGTGATTCAAACGGTTAATATTAGATGTTCTCATACAGACCCTCTTATCAGAGGCCCAAACAAGAACGAGCCATCAAAAGGGGTATTGGTAAAGGAGGACTTTAAGGGTTCTGCAAATTGACAAAGGCGCATCCAGGAGTGTCTCAGCAAAGAAACTGTGGTACCTGCTGCCCTACTCGCTACATCTGCCACATAAGAAATGAGCCTCATGGAGGAGTTAACCACTGAAGTAAAGGTCGCAAACTTGGAAGCACCCTGTTCGCAACTCCCTCAGCAGGAGGATCCTGCAGGTAATCTCCCAACTCCTTTAGGAGATCCCTCTGAAGTCCCGTGAAGTGTGAAAAATAATTCAGCGGCCTACGAGTAAAGGTCACTGAAGAGAACATACGCTTCCCATACCGGTCCATCATACGGGACTTCTTGTTCGGAGGATGGACAGATGACGTTTCTTTAACTTCCTTCTTAATGGCTGTTGCCACCACCATAGCATCAACAGATCAACTTTGGAAAGGAATGACTTGTCTTCAGAGGCAGTTATAAATGTATTTGGTCTCCGCAGAAAGTACAGTTGTGTACACTTACTATAAATGTAGATGTTTGAGTGTATTCACTGCTGTAGTCATCACACTTGGGTTATCTGCCTGCAGGTAGCCCTCAGTCGGCCCGAATACCAGAGTTTTGGGATTTCTGCGTTGGATGCGGTCACTTTTTCCATGACATGAGGGGTATAAAACATACAGCTGACGCCATTACATCAGTTTTTCTTGCCCCAGATGTCAGGAGCCCCCAAAAAAGGGAGCAATTACATGGTGTGGAACACCCCCGGTAAAAAGTAAATACCACTGTTATAAGATATGGCCAAAAAAGGACAGGCAGAAAGTATAGATAAGTCAGGGGGTTAGAGGGAGGGTAACCCGGACTGCAACAGTGAATACACTAACATCTACATTTATGGTAAGTGTACACAACTGTACTATGTTCTTCGTGTTTCACTGTTGCAGTCATCACACTTGGGTTGATTCCTAAAGCTGAGGAAGGGTGGAAGCAGTCAAAACGTGTTGGGGCTGGCTAGCAGGCCTTTTAAGACTGCTGTAGCAAATCCAGCTCTGGATGTAGAAAAAATAGGCAAGTGGTAATGCTTGGTAAAGGTGTGATAAGAACTCCAGGTTGCAGCTTCCAGGATGTCCCTGGTGGGAACCCCCTGAGAAATGTTGTAGAGGTTGAAGTAGCTCTAGTGGAATGAGTTGTGATCCCCAGAGGGGAAGGTTTTCCATGGTGTTTTTAGCAGAAATGGATGCAGTGTGGTATCCATTTGGAAATGGTTTGCTTCGAAATGGCCTTGCACTCTGCCCCTGAAGCAAAGCTGACTAGTAGCTGGTCAGATTTTCTGAAAGGCTTAGTCCTGTCAAGGTAGAACCGAAGCTGTGCATGTCCAAGGAGCGCAGGATCCTTTCCCCTCTATTCTGAGGATGAAGGAAAAAGGTTGGCAAATGGATGGATTGGTTTAAAGCCACACTGGATAACACCTTGGGCATAAAGGACTGGTTAGTCCTGAGGGAAACCCTGTCAGCATGGAAAATAATGAAGGGCTCCACCACCATTAGTGCCTGCAACTCAGACACTCTTCTTGCAAAACTAATTGCTAGAAGTAAGGCTGTTTTCCAAGAGAGGAATTTTAACTCTGCTGAAGCAGCAGGTAAAAAAAAGGGGGAAGTGTGAGCTTTTCCAATACAAAGTAAAGGTCCCAGGCTGGGGTGGAAGCTCTCCTAGGGGGCCTTAAATTGTTAGCTCCTCTCAGGAACTGCTTGATGAGAGGGTGAGAAAAGAGAGGAGGCTTAGTATTATAATGAGCTGAGATGACAGGCATGAATCTTAATGGATGAGAAGGAAAGGCCTATGTGGAGTAACTCTGCTAGGTTATCAATGATTTGAGGTAAGTTGGGGCACAGCTGTCTCCTTTCCTTGAGACAGACTCCAAGAAAAATATCTTTTCCACTTTTCAGCATAGGATTTCTTAGTACTGGACCTTCTGGTCCCAAGGATGATGTCCAACACCTGTTTGCTAAGGGATGCTGGTGGTATATTCAGGGATAAGCCAGGCTGCAATGTTCAGGGTTTGCAGCTGTGGATGGAAAATCTGTCCCTCCTGCTGAGACAGCAGGGAAGGTGTCTGATGTAGGTGCCAGGGTGGCACTGCTGCCAGACTGTGTAGGAGTGGGTACTAGTGCTGGCATGGCCAGTCTGGTGCAATAAGGATTGCCCTTGGCCTTTTCTGTTTGATCTTTAAGGAAAGGCATAAATTGAGAGGTTTTCCCATGTAAAGGATAGAGCGTCCACCTTCCAGGCTCTGTTGTGAGGATTCCTGGTGCAAAATATTTGTTCAATTGGTGGTTTTGGGGGGAGGCAAAAATGTCCACCTCCGGAGTTCCCCACCTCTGGGTTAGAAGTTTGAATGAGTTTGGTTCCAGTTTCCACTTGTGAGGGTCCAGCAGATTTCTGCTTAAGTCGTCTGCCAGTGAATTTTGCTTGCCTGGCAGGAATTGAGCTTATAGGTGCACTTGGATGCTCAAGGCGGTGTTCCACAGAGCCATGCCTAACCTGCAGAGTGGGAAAGAATCAGTCCCGCCCTGCTTGTTTATGTACCACATAACTGTGGTGTTGTCTGTCTATCAGAAGCTGTCTTGGAAGGATAAGGTTTTGAAGTCTGTCAGAACATTCTGTACAGCTAGCATTTCTTGACTGATATGCAGGGGAATTTGTTCTGGGCTCCATTTGCCTTGAATGCATTTGCCTGCCACGTGAGCCCCCCCCCCATGCATAGTCTGATGAGTCTGTTGTCAGGGTTAGGTGGCAAAGGGTTGAGTGAAAGAAGTCCCTTGTTGTGGTTGCATGCTTCTGCCCACCAAAGGAAATCTGCCCTTAGACAAGGTATAATGGGAATCATTGTTTCCAGGTTCGGAGAATGTTGACACCAGAGACTTTTTAATTTCTACTAAAGTTTCCTCATATGCAGTCTTGCATAAGGAATTAGCAGAATGCATGAGGCCATGAACGCTAGGGCTTGCAGTATTTTCCTTGCAGATAGCTGGGTTTTGTTGGCCATTAGTTTGAAATAGTTTGTCAAATGGACCTGCTTTTCTGGAGTGAGGAACGCCATTTAGTTAGTTATGTTCAAGCTTTTTCCCAGGAATACAATTTGTTGGCTGGACACCACTTGTGATTTCTTTTTGTTGATGGTGTATCCCAGTGACGTTAGAAGCCTTTTTACAAATTCCAGGTGCTGAAGTAGCAATTCCTGACTGTCCGCCTGAATCAGGCAATCGCCCAAATATGGGTAAATTTGAATATTTCTCTGCCTGCAGTATGCAATGGCTGGAGCCAGGCATTTTGTGAATACTCTGGGTGCAGTAGATAAGCCAAAGGGAAGTGCAGAGAACTGATAGTGCATACAGCCTGCCCTGAAACGTAGATATTTCCTGCAAGACTCCATTATGGGGATGTACAGATATGCTTCTTTTAAGTCTAAGGTGACTAACCAGACATCCTTGGCTACCACAGGAAGAAGCTGCTGAAGTGTAAGCATTTTGAATTTCGGTACCACCAGGAAGGTGGAGAATTGATAGATCCAGAACTGGGCGCCAAGAGCTCTCTTTTCTGGGCACCCGGAACAGTAGAGTAGAAACCCTGTCCCCTTTGTTCTACTGGAAGAGGATGAATAGCCCTGATATGGAGAAAGGAAAGTACTTGCACTTTTGTGCCCTGCCCACTGGTTTGGAGGAAGTTCTGGCAACCCACTTGATGTTGGCAGTGAGTGGAAGTAGAATCTGTGTCCCTGGGATACAATGTTTAGAACCCATTGGTCCTGAGTAATGGACATCCAGTTTTTTTCATGAAGGGCGAGATTTCCTCCTAGGGGCGCACGTACTTGGGCATGGCTGGGAAGGTTAACTGGAAAGTCATTCTGAACTTTTTCCATAAGGGAGTGGCTTACCACTCCCTGGTTTTGAGGTAGAAACACTCCATTGTTTAGTTCTCTGCATACCCTGAGACTGTAGTCTTGGTGGTCTATTTTCCCTGGGTTTGGACTGAGAAGGCCTGAGAGGGACTGGAAAGGACCAGTTTTTTTGAAGGCCAATGCCTACTGAATCTAGGCGGCTGCACCTGCAAGAAATCTTTAAATGCTTGCATAGAAATCTTTAAATGCTTGCATAGATTTAGCTTTCTCTTCCATCTTTTTAAGAACTTCTGCTTTTGTGCCAAACAAACGCTCCTGCTTTAATGGAGCATCTAGTAATTTTGCTTTGACATAGTCAGGCAAGACTTGTTCTTTTAGCCAAGCATGCCTTCTCAATACAGACCCAGTGACAGCAGCCCTGCAAGATGCTTCTAAGGCAAACAACCCACATGGCAAAGTATGTTTACCAACTTGGTTTGCAGAATGCATGAACTCTTGTAAATCTTTTTCTTCACAATCTGGAAGTAAAACCATTTTCTGTTTAATTAGTTCCATAATATGTTGCTGGTACTTCACCATGTGAAACTGGCAATTCAAAGCCCTGCTCGCAAGAGAGTTGCAGAGGTATATACCTTCTTACTCCATCTGTCTAAAGCTCCAGAATCCCTGTCTGAAGTGGTAGGGTTTTTTGGCTGTAGTAGCATTAATGCCTTTAGGTCCCTGGGAAATGCTCTCTGGATCCGCAGTAGGATTATTAGAGAGAAATTTGTGAGAATCAGGTACTCTGTAGTACCTGTCATGTTTTCTAGGAGCTGGCGGTAAGGTGTCAGAAGTTGGTGGTAAGCTGTCAGGAGTAAGACTGGACTCCAAGACGACAGTCTACAATATCCAGGTCAGGCGATATAGCTAGAGGCCTGTGCTGAGGCAAATCTAAAAATTCCCCGAGTCACTTTTTGGACTGAGGATAGTCCTGGCTTTCCCAGCAGAAATGCTCTGAAGGTATGCAAGGTTTCACCAAGAGAGAAATCCTCTAGACAGGAGGCAGAGGGAACGGATTCCTCTGCATCTGAATCCTCATAGCTAGGGTAAGGGTATGTCCTGGTGACCAGAAGGGTCAGAGTCATCAGACTCCTTGTCTGCAGAATCAGAAGGTAATTCAATTCCGTCTTTTGGCAGGGGAAGGCTGGCTTCCCCTTATTAGAGTAAAAAGGTCTTCAGCCATTCTAAGCATTTGTTTATGTGGCATGGGAGGATGAGCATGCACTTTGGACGTCTTGTTTTCTAGGCGTAGTGCAAACTCTGGGCCTGAGAAAGTCATTAGTTTTAGCAGGAAATGAAGTTGTAGGTATAATATGAATACCGGTAGGTTGGAATACACCCTCAGAAGCCGGTGCCTGCACAGCGGCTCAGGACCCATCCAAGGTAGAGACATCCACAGGTTCCATAGTCAAAGAAACATCTAGCGGCATACTGGACTCTGAATGGGTCTCAAAGGCCTGCGAATCTGTAGAAGTGGGCATCACAGGCTGCAAAGGTGCCTCACTGAGTACTGGTGGACTGGCGGCAAGTTTAACGGAACCGTCGGCAGGTTTTTGACCTACGCAGTCTGTCTCTGTCTTTGTGCTTTTTCGGAAGATCGGTAGTCAGATGGCCTAAAGCCATTTCGGAATACAGAAAACGAGTGAAAGAATTTAGCTACAAAAATAGCCTGACAAATGGTTCGGGAGTTAAACAAGGCACAAAACCGACAGCTAGGGACGTCATGTTCTGGGCCTAAAAGTACAGTTGTGTACACTTACCATAAATATAGATGTTAGAGTGTATTCACTATTGCAGTCATCACATTTGGGTATCTGCTTGCAGTAGCCCTCAGTCGGCCTGATTAACAAAGTCTTGGGTCCTGCGTCGGTTGCTGTCTCATCTTCAGTGACGTTAGGTAGTCAGGGGTATAAAACATGCATCCAACGCCATTACATCAGTCTTTCTTGCCCCAGATGTAAGGTGGCCCCCTAATGGGAAGCAATAAAATTATTTACACACACACATATATACATATACATATATATATATATATATATATATATATATATATACATATATACATACATACATATCTACATACACACACGGTTATAATCTCCAACAAAAAAAGCAAATACACCAAAAAGCTTTTAAGCATAGTAAAGGAGAGTAGAGATATAGCCATAAGTAATCAGGGGGCTGGAGGAAGGGTAACCAGGACTGCAACAGTAAATACACTTGAACATCTACAGTTATGTTAAGTGTACACAACTGTAGTATGTTCTTCGTATTTTTCACTGTTGCAGTCACATGTGGTTAGATTCCCAAAGCTAAGGATGGGAGGAGGAATTTAGATAGCATTAAGACCATCTATAAGGCCCTGCAAGACTGCAGTGGCAAAGCCAGATCTGGATTTACAGAAAATTGGCTAATGGTAATGCTTGGTGAACGTATGTACAGAACTCCAGGTAGCAGCTTCTAGGATGCCTCTGGTAGGGACACCTCTGAGAAAAGCTGTAGAGGTAGATGCAGCCCTGGTTGAATGGGGTCTAATCCCCTGTGGGATAGGTTTTCCATGGTGCTTATAGCAGAAATGAAAGCAATGGCCTATCGATTTAGAAATTGTTTGCTTTGAAATAGCCTTCCCCTCTGTCCCTGTAGCAAACTCCTCCAGCAGTTCAGATTTCCTTTGAGGTTTAGTCCTGTCCAAGTAAAATCTAAGTTGTCTGTGCACATCTAGGGAGTGCAGTATCCGTCCCCTTTGTTCTGTGGATTGGGAAAGAAGGTTGGTAAAGGAATGGACCGATTAAGAGCCACAGTGGATACCACCATGGGCATGGAGGGATTGGTTATGAGGGATACCCTATCCGCATGAAAAGTAATGAAAGGCTCCACTGCCATAAGGGCCTGTAAATCAGATACCTTTCTTGCTGAAGTGATTGCTAAAAAGAAGGCTGTTTTCCAATAAAGGAATTTTAAATCTGCACTTGCAGCTGGCTCAAAAGGAGAAAGAGTTTCTCCAATACAAAGTTAAGGACCCAGGCTGGAGTTGGGGCTCTTCTGGGTGGTCTTAAGTTTTTGGCCCCTCTGAGGAACTGCTTGAGCAGTGGATGAGAGAAGAGGGGTGGGTTCTGTGTTATGAGCTGAAATGGCTGAGGCGTGAATTTTGATGGAGGAAAAAGAAAAGCTCTTGTGAAGCATCTCAGTTAAGTATTGAAGAATCTGAGATAAGTTGGGTGCTGCTGTGCCCATCCCTTGAGACTGGTTCCAGGCACAGAATCTTTTCCATTTTTCAGCATAAGATTTTCTAGTACTAGGCTTCCTTGCCTCCAAACGGAGGGATGGTAATGGAGAGATTAAGTAATTAGCCAGGCTGCCAGGTTCAGGGTTTGAAGCTAAGGGTGCATCTGGTTCTCCTGCTGTGACAACAGGGTAGGGGTCTGAGGTAGGTGCCATGGAGCCAGCAGTGACAATGTGCATGAGGGGGGGTACCAGTGTTGGAGTGGCCAGTCTGGTGCAATCAGTATCATCCTTGGTTTGTCCTGTTTTATCTTTAGTAGTACTTTGGAGAGAAGAGGCAGGAGGAAAGGCATAAACTGATAGATTTTTCCAGCTGAAGGACAGAGAATCCACTTTTCAAGCTTATTTGTGGGGAGTCCTTGTGCAAAATTTGTCCAATTGTTAGTTCTGTGGAGAGGCAAACAGGTCTACATCTGGGCTCCCCCATTTGTTTGTCAACATGTTGAAAGTCTTTGGTTCCAGTTTCCACTCGTGCGGGTCTATGAGATTTCTGCTTAGCTCATCTGCCAGTATATTTAGTTTTCCTGGCAAGGATCGAGCCTGTAGATGCACTTGGTAGCTCAGGGCTGTGTTCCACAGAGCCATGGCTAGTCTGCAGAGGGGGGTTAAGAAAGGGTACCCCCCTGCTTGTTTATGTACCACATAACAGTGGTGTTGTCAGTCTTTACCATTAATTGTCCTCAAATAATGTGGTCCTTGAAAGCTGTCTGAGCATTCTCTACAGCTAACATTTCTTTTTGATTGATATACAGGTGCATTTGACTTGGGCTCCATTTGCCCTGAATGCACATCCCTGCCAGGTGAGCCCCATGCATAGTCTGATGCATCTGTTAAGGTTTGGGCGGCAGGGGGTAGAGTGAATGGTAGCCCCTTGTTTTGGTGGCAGGCCTCTGCCCACCAAGTGGGTGGTCTGCTGGTTCTGGGTTTGGACTGAGAAGGCCTGGAAGAGGCAGGAAAGGACCAATTCTTAGAGGGCCAATGCCTACTAAATCTTGGAGGCTGTACTTGTAGGAAATCTTTAACAGTTTGCATATATTTAGATTTTTCCTCCATCTTTTTAAGAACTACTTCTGCTTTGTTGCCAAACAGGTGGTCCTGATTTAAGGGAGCATCCAGTAATTTAGCTTCAACATGATTGGCAAGGATTGCTCCTTATGCCAAGCATGCCTTCTAAGTACAGATCCAGTGACAGCAGCCCTGCAAGATGCCTCTAGTTAATCAAAACCACACTGCAAAGTATCTTTTCCAACCTGTTAAGCAGAATGCATTAAATCCTGTAAATCCTTATTTTCAGCAATCAACATCATTTTCTGTTTAAGCAATCCAATAATATGCTGCTGATACTTTAACATATAAAACTGGCAGTTTAAGGCCCTAATGGCCAAAGTTGCAGAAGTGTCTACCTTCCTATCCCATCTATCCAGCGCTTTGGAGTCTGTATCAAAGGGGGTAGGATTTTGGGCAGTAAAAGCCTCAATGCCCTTGGGTCCCTGTGAAATGGTCTCAGGATAAAAAGGAACTTGCGAGAGTCAGGAACCTTGTAATATCCATCAGGTTTTCTGGGAACAGGATGTAAAGAGTCAGGGGCCAAGCTAGATTCCGAAAAGGCATCAACAATGTCTAGTACAGGAGGGATAGCTAAAGGCCTGTGCTGGGGCAGGAGTAAGAAATCCCTAAGCCTCTTTTTAGAGTGCGAGTAATCCTGACTTTCCCCATTGAAAATGCTCCTTGAGAGTATGTAAGGTTTCACCAAAAGAGAAATCCTCTGGGGGAGAAGCAGAGGGAATAGAGTATCAGCCTCAGAATCCTCATAGGTAGATAAGAGTAAATCCTGGTCATCAGAAGAAACACATTTCAGAATACTGGTCAGAAGTATCCTAAGCAAACTCAGTCCTAGGTCTCAGAGGGAGAAGGTTAGCTTCCCCTGATTAAAGTAACAAGGTCTTCAGCCATTATCATAATTTGTTTTTTAGGCATAGAGGTCTGACCATGCGGTCTGGGCATAGTTTTCTAAGCATGGTTCAAGTTTTAGGCCCTGAAGAAGATGGCGTTGGTTTAATATGCAAGTCAGTTGGCCTGAGTACACCCTCAAAAGCTGGTGTCTGCACAGCGGCTCCGGACCCAGCCAAGGTAGAAACATCAGCAGGTTCCACAGTTGAAGCATCTTGCAGCATTCCAGAGTCCGAATGGGTCTCAGGAGACATCTGCGAATCTGAAGTAGCGGGTATCGGGGGCTGCAAAAGCGCCTCACTGAGTACCGCAAACTGGCGACTGGCTTTAGAAGCGTCAGCAGCTTCGGACCTAGGCGTCCTGTGTCTATCTTTGCATTTTTTTCAGAATGTCGGTAGTCGGATGGCTTACCGAAGACATATCTGGATAATTGGAGAGAGTACCAAAATATTTAGAAGCGTAAATATACTGACGACGAATAGTCCATTTAAATAAGGCACAAAACCGACAGCGAGGTAAAGTCATTGTCAGGGCCAAGGCAAGGAATACAGTGCGAATGGAAATCTTTGAGGCATTTGCTTTCCACAAGAAATACATTTACTTTTACTGACTTCTGTTTACAGCAAGAAAAAAGAATCCCCAACGGGGTACTTATCTTTAGAAGACTTCAGGTATGAAACTCGAAAAAACGAAAATTTCAAGTAGCGGCCGACCAGCACTTGCGAACTGCTTCTGCTTCGGGCTCCTTCTCGGCAAGAAAGACTGGTGTAATGGCGTCGGCTGCGTGTTTTATACCCCTGATGACCCGACCTCATGGAAGAGGCGACAGCAGCCGATGCAGAAATCCCAAGACTCTGGTATTCGGGTCGACTGAGGGCTATCTGCAGGCAGATAACCCAAGTGTGATGACTGCAACAGTGAAACACTAACATCATCTGATTCTTTGCCATACTGAGGGCACAGGTTACCAATTCAGAGGAGATCATACTTAAGTAAAGAAGGTAAATGAGGGAGCTCGCCTTTCTCGCCTGAAATCTGTATCCAATACACTAATACACAGATCTGGAGCATCTGTTACGGAGATACTATTTTGTTCTAGCCCACTACATTCTAACTTCCTCCCTTTCAGTTCGTGGATGTGGTTGCAGAAGGTCGTATCACTGTTGCCCGTCTCAACAGCAAGTTCTACCTCAAAGCTTTGCTTCATTTTGATTGAGAGTTACTTTTGCATAGAGTTGCCCTAAGCCTTGGTTGGGGTCAAGTGTGCAGTGGCCGGATAAGGCTGATTTTTAAAGTACATCTTCAAACTTTGCTCAAAGGTCTTCATATTTAGAATCACCTCCTATACCATCTAACCCCTTTCGTCTAAGGTTGTCAAAGTACCGCCTTGTTACAGAATTTTTCCCAGCTTCTTTAACAAGTCACCAGCCTGGTTGCCACTGACAAATCTTGCACTCCCTTGACATTTTTCCTTAAGTCAGCCTCCAACCAAGGTCTTCCTCATCTTTCAGCCCTCATACCTTCTGTTACTGCGGCACTTGCATATAAATACTGCAATACTCTCAACACTCACTTCTCTGAATATTTTCAAAACTAGCTGCATTCATCTCATTCTAATCAGAGATCACTTATCCAGTTAAATGTTCTTCCCACTCCACTTTCTCAGTATTAGATTTTCACAGTCAGTAATACACATACTAACCCACAATTTACAAGTCAGAAACAGATGCCTGCTGAAATTCTTGGGACCATAACTGTGATCTGAGAAGAGAATAGCTGCAACTATAAATCTAGGTAACAAGTCACAGACCACAGTGCTATGTCCCCTATTCCTAGGAAGAACACTCAAGTACACAAGGCAGAGTTAAGGGTGGGTGGTGAAGTGGGTGTGTAGCATCAAGCTTTTATGTGAATCAGTGTAAACCTTGATGAGCATCAGGACCTGCATCATCAGGTCTCGAATATTCAATATGAAGCATTGATGAAACAGCTCCCTTTATCCCTTGTTCTATTTAATCTACTGAGGTTATAAAAGGTTGTAAGAACATTTCCCTACTGCCTCTACACACTTAGTACTCTACAAAAGAAAAAAATGTCCATCCTTTGTGCGCATCAACTCTTTCCTTGAACTTTCATCACTTTTATCAGACTTCTAGTCTCAGCTTCTACAATACATAAACTGCAACATATCTTTTCAGATATAAACTTTCTCAGCATATTCACTTCACATTATCTCTCACTAGATTGTATTGTTTGAATGCTTCCTGAATTTTGAGCTCAAATGTTGTATCTTTTACTTTTGTATAATTACTATTAGCAATCTTTTGTATGTACCTAGTTTGTCTGTTTTGGAGCTTTTCTCCCCAGGACTCCATTGAAAACGGGTTCTTTTTGGCCCAATGGACTATCCTGGTAAACCAACTGCAAAATAAATAAACAAGCCCACCATCCCTCTTTCATTTGTCCACAACAGCTCTTAGCGCTTCAGATAAAAATCTTTTGAAATATGCAGCATCCCCTACTCTTTGGACCAGCGAGAAAGTGCCACAACAAATACTAACATGAACATAACTACTTAAGACACTAATCACAATTACTTCCCTGCAGTGTGTGGCACTTCTGTCAAAACATCTTTAGTGACGTCAGTTTACTTTGACCATTCATTCCATGCTTTCATAAAACTTGATGCTCAAGAATTTGATTGCAGAAGTAATAGCTAGCAACTCTAGTAGCAGTTTGCTTGCATATGCACTAATATTTCGACAAAGCTGAAAGACCTTTTGCCCACATTTCTGCTCAGCAACACTCACTTGCCTGCAAATTTCATCTCCAACCTGCTGACCTCTCGAGTTCTCACTTTCAAGGACAAATAAGGTAACAGCCAACAACTTTGCCTTATTTGACTCAGTCATTAGCCTGGAGATTTTTACTTACTTACAAAAAAGGAAAAAAAATACAGCTAATGCCCCTCAAAAAATATTTGTCTGCAACTAAAAACTTCAAAGGATATTCTGTGCATCAAATCAGATCTCCATCCTATGGATCTCTTACCATTTGCACTGCTCAACAACAATACCAGCCACAGAGAGTTCATGTAGACCTCCCTAATAAAAAAAAAAGAAGTTATATACTCACCATAACGTTTCATGTTGGTAGTCCATCTCACCCTTCATTTTTACATATGGGTTCGGAGCCGATCCTCTGCTCCGACTTGGCCGACTTTCAAGCTCGAAGACTTCTGGTTGGCTCGTGGCTAAGCAGGTATCCCATGGTGCACCAGTGCAATCCCCAGATCTTGTTTGCTGCTCGCTAGAAAACAAAGAAATCCCTAACAAACAAACCAATACTAAAGGGTCGCCAACCAAGAAATTTGAAGTATTACCTCCAGATCTTGGTTCCGCTGTGGCGACTCCTAACCGGGAAAAGCCAAAAGACACAACAACCTCCAGATCTTCCAGGATGGGGGCAGGAGGGCGGGTTGGTAAAAATGAAGGGTGAGATGGACTACCAACATGGAATGTTATGGTGAGTACATAACTTCTTTATGTTAGGTAGTCCAATCTCACCTTCATTTTTACATATGGGACAGTGTTCCCTAGCGCCTTATTCTTGGGTGGCTCATTGGAAGATACTCCTGAGCACCGTAGAGCCAAAGGATGCTCTACCCCTAGACGCCAAATCCAACTTATGAGTAATGAAGGTGTGAGGGGTAGCCCACATAGCTGCTGCACAGATATAATCAACTGGTAACCTGACTTGAAAGGCTGCAGAGGTAGACAGAGACCTGGTAGAGTGAGCCTTGATCCTGTGGGGTAAATGTCTGCCCTCCAAACTGTAAATGAAAGCTATGCAACTCTAAATCCAGTTAGACAATGTCACCTTAGAAACTGATAAGCCCAATCTGGAATCAGAAAAAGAAACGAACAACTGGTCTGACTTCTGAAATTCTTTGGTCCGTTGTAAATAAAAACGTAGTTGTCTGTGAACATCCAGCTGGTGGAAACTATATTCAGCTGCATTGCTATGATTGGGAAAGAAAACTGGAAGCTCAATGGACTGGTTCAATGTGGCAGAACAACAAACTTTGGGAACAAACGAAGGATTGGTACGTAAAGAAACCCTGTCTTTATGAAAGACTAAATAAGGTGGCTTAATAGACAGGGCTTGTAGCTCAGACACGTCTAGCTGATGTAATAGCTACTAAGAACACAGTCTTCCAAGACAAATATTTTAAGGAAGATGAGACTATTCAAAGGGAAGGGATGTTAGTTTGGACAGCACAAAATTTAAGTCCCAAGAAGCCACAGGTTCTTGTAATGGTTGCCCAGTAAAGTGGCTCCTCTCAAGAAAGTCTTGCATAGCTTATGAGACATAAGGTTGACATTTGGAGACCCTAAATAAAAATGTGAGATCACCGCCAATTGTACTTTGATGGTGACCATGGCAGATCCCTGCTGAAAAAGCTCTGAAAGGAATTCCAGAATCACAGGAACGGGAGCGGTGTAAGGATCCACTTTCATTTTCTGTGCCCAAATAGAGAACCGTTTCCATTTACTGTCATACAGCCTTCTGGTTGAGGGTTTATGCAAGGATAAAAGAATATGGGACACTGATGACAAAACATCATGAACTACAGATGGAACTGGAGCAGCCAAGCTGTCAATTTGAGGGTGTGGAGAGAGGGGTGTAGCGAACCAGACATGTGGGTCAATAGATCTGGAACTGGTCCAGAATCAAAGGATCATCCAGGAGAAGACACTCTAGGAAGGGGAACCAGACCTGACGAGGCCAGTAAGAAGCAATGAGGATCAACTTGCTTCCCAGCTGGTTGACTTTCTGTATCACTTTGGGGATAAGAGGGAATGGAGGAAAAGCACAGAGATGTCCCGTGGGTCAATTGTGGACCAGAGTGTCTCTGGGTGTTTCCCCCCAGAAGGGGAATTAGGGAAAAATAAATGCTGCACTTGGCATTGACTGGACTGGCAAAAAAGGTTGCAGCAAGTTTGTCCCCATTTTCGTAAAATCTGTTCCACTATTTCCAGTTTCAGAGACCACTCGTGGGGCAGTAGGATTGCCCAGCTCAACTTGTCAGCTATCACATTGGTTGTCCCCGGAATGTGCGTTGCCACCAGAAAGCACTGGGAAGAAATCGCCCATTCCCAAACTCGCATGGCCTCTCGACAAAATGGGTAAGATCTGGTACCGCCCTGTTTGTAGATATACCACACAACTGACATGTTATCCGATTGTATCACAATCGTCCCTGGAGGAAGAAGGTCCTGAAGTGCTTGCAACGTCAGAAGCACCGCTCTCATCTCCGGAATGCTGATATGCAGATGCGCCTCGTGTTCTTGCCATGTGCTGTGGACAGTCCTGCCAAGATAATGCCCCCTCACCCAACCTGGGAGGCATCTGTGGTCACAGTGGCAACGGGTTGGGAAGGTACAAAGGGAGCTCCTGTGAACAAGTTGTTGGGGAATATCCACCAACGAAGGTCCTTTTTGCATGATTCAGTCAGCAGAATAGGGTGATTCAGCAGTAGATATTGGAATGACCAGTGGGAGAACAGGAGCCATTGAAGGATTCTCATGTGCAACCTGGCTAAAGGTATTAACAGAATGGTTGAGGCCATCGTTCCAAGAAGTTGAAGAATCCATTTTGCTTTGACCTTCCAAAGCAGAAAAAAAGACGCTGAACTTGAGATGAGCGTTTTGTGCTCTTTCCGCGGGAAGACGAACTGTCATCCACTGTGTCTACCTCTGCACCTATAAAAATCACAGATTCCGAGGGCAGTAATGCAGATTTTTCCCAATTTATGGAGATCCCTAGTTGAGCACAAAGCTGGATGGTGGCGTCCATGTTTTGGAAGAGTGGATGACTGGTGGGGGGCGGTCAGGAGCCAGTCGTCCAAATACGGAAACTTTTAGTTATGTACTTACCATAACTTTAGATGTTTGGGATCCATCTCGCCTACATTCTGTACTGATGGGCTCGGAGCCGATCCCTCAGCTCCGACTCGGCACGCTTATGCTATAGAGCGAGGCCTCTTATTGGCTGAGCTATCTTTTATCCCAGGATGCACCACCACTAATCCCCCAGATCTTGTTTGTCCGCATTCATGCACACATGCACAACTTGTTTATATAACATTGTTAGATGTTTCAAGATGAAACTGGATTTGGACCTTCCGAAATCCTCTGATCTCCAAGGAAGGGGGAAGGAGGGTGGGTTATTAGGAATGTAGGCAAGATGGATCCCAAACATCTAAAGTTATGGTAAGTACATAACTAAAAGATGTTATGTGATCCTATCTCGCCTACATTCTGTACTGATGGGACAGCGTCCCTAGCACCTAAATCCTGGGTGGCTCATTGGAAAACACTCCTGAGCACTGTGGAACCAAATTAAGCTTGTCCTCTAGATGCCACATCCAATTTGTAGTGGGAAATGAAAGTGTGCGGGGAAGACCATGTAGCCGCAGCACAAATGTCACTAATGGCAAGCTTAGAATTAAATGCTACCGAACTAGCCATAGCCCTTGTAGAATGAGCTTTGACAGAGGTGGTAAGCTCTTTGTTAGAATAGGAATAAGCTCGAGTAATACAGTCCCTGATCCATTTGGCAATAGTGACCTTTGTAACAGCTTTGCCCAATTTATTGTCTGCAAAGGATACAAACTGATCTGTTTTCCTTGTTTGTTTGGTCCTGTCTAAATAAAAACGCAACTGCCTGTGGACATCTAATGTGTGGAATATGAATTCTGCTTTGTTAGAATATTTTGGAAAAAAGACTGAAGTTCTAACGATTGTTGTAGGCAGAAACTGGAACAAACTTTAGGGACAAAGGTAGGATTCGGCCTGAGGGATACTCTGTCTTTGTGAAAAACCAAGTACGGGTGTTTTACAGACAAAGCTTGAAGCTCTGAAACTCTTCTGGCAGAAGTAATTGCCACCAGAAAAGCAGTCTTCCACGAAAGAAATTTTAGATCACATGTAGCTGCCGGTTCGAAAGGGGAGGAAGTTAAGGCGCGCAACACCACATCGAGATCCCATGGAGGAACAGGATGAGAAATCTGAGGTCTTAAAAGCGCAGCACCTTTCAAGAAGGTCTTGCACAATCTGTTGCTCATTAAAGATGGGTTTATAGATTTGTGAAAAGTGGAAATAGCTGCCAATTGAACCTTGATGGTAGAGACTGAAGAACCTTGGTTGAAAAGAGAAGTCAAAAAGTTTAGTACTTTTGCGACGGGAATAGTGATGGGATCCAGGCCCCGGAGTTGAGCCCAAATAGAAAATCTTTTCCATTTGCTAGAATACAGTTTCTTTGTAGCGGACTTATGGGCCAAAGATAATGTGTACAACCTCTGGATCCAATGTATGACTCCTGACTATAGTCGGAAGAGGAGGAGCCAAGCCGTCAATCTTAAGGTGTGCAAGGACTGGTGGAATAGTCCCGACTGATGAATCAAAAGGTCTGGGATCTGATCCAGGAACCATGGACCTTCCAGAGCATATTTCCGAAGATAGGGGAACCATACTTGACGAGGCCAGTAAGGAGCAACTAAGATCATTTTGCTCCCCAAGAGAGATGCCCTTTTTTTTTTTTTTTTTTTTTTTTAATATATACACAATACAGTTGAACAAACCACACAGAAAGAGAGTCAAGACCCTCTAACTTAAATGGGTACTTGACCCACGAAAGAAACACTAACAGCAAAAAGCAACAGGGGAAGGCCCCTCTAAAACGGGAAACCTTCCCTGACGAAAAAAACACGAATTTCTCAACAAAACTGTTCAATACACACTCGTATGACAATAGCTGTTAAAACAGCTTTTGGGTTCAAAGCAAGCAAATTTCTGACAGGAAAAAGCCTAAATAAATGGTACTTAGCCCAGCCAAGTTGAGACCACGTCTAAGCTTGTAAGCGGCAAACGAGATCTGGGGGATTAGTGGTGGTGCATCCTGGGATAAAAGATAGCTCAGCCAATAAGAGGCCTCGCTCTATAGCATAAGCGTGCAGAGTCGGAGCCGAGGGATCGGCTCCGAGCCCATCAGTACAGAATGTAGGCGAGATAGGATCACATAACATCACCTGGAATCCCCGACGTCTCAGGTGAGCTGTCACTACTGCCATGCATTTGGTGAACACCCTAGGGGCTGTGGTGAGACCAAAGAGCAGAGCATCAAACTGATAATGGCAGTCTCCCAGCCAGAAGCGCAGATACCTCCTTGACGCCTTGTCCACTTTTATATTGTAGTAGAAATCTTGGAGATCCAGAGAGCACATCCAATAGTATTTCCCCAACAACGGGATTATCAACTGCAGTGTGACCATCAGAAACTTGTCCTTTCACAGATTCGTTTAATCTGCTGAGGTCCAATGTTGTCCTCTAGTCTCCGGTTCGTTTCGGGACTAAAGAACCTGGAGTAAGTTCCGGATCCTATCTGGTCTCCTGGGACGGGCTGGATGATTTTATGAGAGCAACTTATTGATCTCCACAGTTGCCTGATCCCTGTGATTGGGTGGAACATCTGGGATCTTCTTGGGAACAAATGGTGAAAGGGAAAAGGGTATGGTATAGCCTCTGGTAACAACTCTTTGTACCCACTTGTCTTGGGTTATATTTAGCCAGGCTCCTGAATACAAAGAGATGCGACCCCCGACTGGCCCCAGAGAAATGCAGTCGGGCCCCACATGAGGAGCGTTGATAAGGCCACCCTCGAAAGGAATCACGACCTTGCTGGTATTGCGGACCGCCCCTGACTCTAGGGCGACGTCTACCATTTCATCCTCCTCTGCCTCTGAAGGAGGATTCGCTCTGTGTCTGGAAAGGCCCTCTGGGACTTTTTGAACCACATTTTACCTCACTTTTGACCTTTGGGGTATGGTCCAGAGGGGAACGGTAAAACGGACTCCCACAGCAGAGAGAGTCTTTCCTTCCTGCTCACACAGAGTATTTCTTTCACCTTGGGACCAACCAAGGAGGAACCATCAAATGGGGCGTTGGTTAAGGTGGACTTAAAAGGCTCCGCAAAGTTACACAAGTACATCCAGGAGTGACGCCTAAGGGCAACTCCTGAACCCGCTGCTCTGCTAGCTCCATCAGCCGCATGGGAGATGAGCCACATGGAGGAGTTAACTACCGAATTTAGGGTTGACAACTAAGCAGATATCCTATCAGGGACTCCCTCAGGACAAGCACCCTGTATGGAATCTATTAACTCCTCGAGGAGATCCCTCTGCAACCTCGTGAAATGTGTAAGATAGTTCAGAGATCGAAGTGTAAAAGCCGCTAAACTAAATACATGCTTCCCAGATCTGTCCATCTGCTGAGACAGCTTGTTTGGCAGATGAACAGAGGAAGAAGTCTACGCCAACTCCTTCGTGGCCGCCACCACCATGGCATCTAAGGGAACGCCCTTAGACAAGAATTATTTTCCAGGAGGGGCAGACAGGAACCTATTTGGTCTTCTAGAAACTGGCTCCACATCATCAGGAGCATCACACAACTTCGACTAACCAGATCCATTAGCTCGTCGATAGGTGGAGACACCCAAGAGGCAGAGGGGGTTGGGACCCGAAAGCCTTCAAGTACTCAGACTCATCAGAAGGGTTGACAGCGGGCCAGTTGCACCTGTTTAAGCATCTCTAGAAAGTCCACAAAGGAGACAGAGGACGACTTGGGGGAACCCCTCAGACTCCTCGAGGTCAGTGTCCAATGTCAAAGACTCATCCTGCGAGTCAATATGGTTCCTCTTGCACTCTCTTCCAAGGAGGCTCCTCGAAAGGAACTTCTGGGGAGGCCCCGGAAGAGTGGAGACCACCAGCCAGTGGCTCCTGAGGCTGCGGGTGTCTGCTGTCTCCGGAGAGAGTAGGTACTGAGACCGAAGTGGGAGCCCTGGGGGGGGGGGGTGCTTGTACCACTGGCAGGAGCTGTAGATTGTGAAAGCACACTCATCACCTCAAAAGCAGACCTCTCTGGCTCCAAAAACAGTCCCCGCTCCAAGAGACAAAGGACATTGCGGGAGCCCGAGCCATCGGCTCACAGATAGATGCAGGGTCCGAGCTCACCCTGGCAGAAGCACAGAGAAAAAGGCTCAGAACAGACTAAGATGGATTCAAACCCTCCCCACCGGCGTCTGCAGAAGAGCTTCAGTCCCTGGACACGACGGACAGAGCAGAGCGTGTCGGAGCCTAACTCTGCTCCAATGCAACAGCAAGGGGTGCCGGAACTGAGGATTCCTCCGTTGGTAACAAACACTCTGGCTAAGAAAAGCCAACATTGCTTGGAGGAATCACTGAGGAGGGCAAAACTGGTTCGAGTGGCTCCGGAGCCGAATGGGTCGGAGGCAACAAAAAGTTAGGCAGAGCAGATGACTTCAGGACTCAGTACTACCCTCTCCACCTTTTCTTCCGAAAGACTCCCGGAAGATCTAGAAGATAAAAGTTGGGGATCTCGACCTAGCAGGCACTGGAGATTTGACCAGTAAGGACTCTACAGACCGGCTCCGAGCAGAAGAGTCAACTATTACCAAGGGTTCAGTAGTCGGCACCGAAGCACCTGTGACTGGCTCTGAAACCACGGTGCTCTCCATTGGCTCCCAAGGCTGAGGAAGCAGATTTGTTAATTTAAAGGCAGCTCTGAAACACCAGCCGGTGCAAGCCTTTTTGAACCTTTTGATTTTGAGTCAGACCTTGACTTTGAAGACTTAGACGAAGAAGCCGACGAACCAGATAAGGCTTCCTCGAAGTTTGGCTTCAGAAGACCAGAGTATCAGTTTTTTCTTTCTCTCCTACAACACTCTAGGAGAGAAAGCATGACAGAACAAACATGATTCCTGCAAACAGATGGCTCCCAAGCAGTAGACAGCTACTGTGGCCATCCGTCACAGACATTTTCTGGGAGCACTTCATACATTTTTTGAACCCACAGGGTTTGTGCTCCATGCTATCCTTAGACACTGCACACACACAAGCAACCAGAGGAGAAAAAAAGAGAAAGAATAACGGAGGACTAGGTCCTCTAACTAAAACAGGCCTAGCCCTGCAGAAGAATTACACAAGGACTAGGTCCTCTAAGTTAAACGGGCCTAGCCCTGTGAAGAACTGGGTCTTCCAATTCAAACAGACCAAGTAAAACACCACACACGTTTCAATAAGGTAGGAAAAAATTTGCAACTGTAAAAGTGATTAAGACTTTAGCAGATCCCTACCAAAGACCACCAGTTAATAACAGATTAATAGGGAATTAATCAATAGGAGCACCTATTGATTAAGAACAGCGAACCGCCAAAACTATCTAGGCAATAAAGCGCAACTGCGCCTAACTACTGATACACAGGATACTACTATTACGGTCACACAAGATGATTAAGGTAAAGATATAGATATATATCCCCCCCCCCCCCCCCAGTAAATAGAAGCACATCCGAACTAGTCGACACAGCAAATGAGATCTGGGGATTGCACTGGTGCACCATGGGATACCTGCTTAGCCACGAGCCAACCAGAAGACTTTGAGCTTGAAAATCGGCAGAGGATCGGCTCCGAAACCATATGTAAAAATGAAGGTGAGATTGGACTACCTAACACAAGTTATGTACTCACCTTAACGTTCCATCTGAGTAGTTCTACTTCAATGGTTTTCAACTTGTGGGTACTGGATCCATATCGGATGAGCCGGCAACTTCACAAGCATCTGCGCCAAGCTCTAAGCTCCACCCCTTACCCATAATACACCACCACTACCCTCCAACCCCCAGACAGTTTGCTGTACCTTACACTAAATAACCTGATCCCAAAAAACACCGTACACACTTAAAACCAACTATAATGCTGTCCATATGGTAAGGCCAGGGGGAAGGAGGAAGGGACTGTTGAAGACAAATGAAGTAGAACTACTCAGAGGGAAAGTTATGGTGAGTACATGACTTCTTTATCTGAAGTAGTTTACTTCATTTTATCTTAAACCTGTGGAACAGATACCCAGCTACTAAAAACCTGATTGGCCCTCATGGCAGGATATTCTGGAGCACCGCGGAACCAAAGGATGCTCTCCTTCGAGAAATCAAATCCAATTTATAGCAAGAAATAAAGGTATGAGATGAGGACCAAGTAGCCGCAGAACAAATGTCATCTAATGATACTCTCAACCAAAAGGCCGCAGACATAGCCATGGACCTAGTAGAGTAAGCTTTAACCTAACCCGGTAGATATGAAGGATACATAGGGAGATCCACCTATCAATGGTAACCTTAGGGATAGGTATATCCAAAAAAGGTTTAGAAAAGGACAACTGGTCAGATTTACGAAAGGTTTTGGTCCTGCGTAAATAGAACCGTAACCGTCTATGAACATCCAACAAATGCAACTTGCACACCATTTTGTTTGTAAAATTTGGAAAGAAAACAAGTAAATTGATAGTTTGATATTAACCGCTGATGCTACTTTTGGGAGAAAGGAATGACTGGTGCAAAGAGAAATCCTGTCCTTGTGGAAAATCATGTACGGAACCTTGACGGACACCGCTTGCAGTTCTGAAACCCTTCTAGCAGAGGTGATCACCACTAGAAATGCTGTCTTCCAAGACAAAATTAAGATCTGTGGCTGCTGCAGGTTCAAATGGAGGAGAGACCAACGCTTGAAGTACAATAGTAAAGTTCCATGGGGGAATGGGATCTTAGACTTGAGGACGCAAGAGAAAGGTACCTTTGATAAAAGCTTTGCACAATCTGGAAGAGACTAAAGAAGCAGAATTCTCACCCACGTGAAAATGAGAAATGGTAGCTAGTTGAACCTTGACCGTAGACGAGCTAGCCCCTTGTTGAAAAATATTTGCCAAAAAATCAAGAATAGCTGGAATGGGAGCTGTGAACCGATCTAAACTCCTTTGAGAAGCCCAAAAGGAAAAAAGCTTCCATTTGCTGCGATTAATCTTCCTGGTGGACAACGTATGAGCTGCCACCAGAATAGACCTGACCGAAGACGACAACCCGGGAGTTCTAGCAACTAAGGAAACTGGAGCAGCCAAGCTGTGAGCTTCAGACTGTCCAAATTCAGATGAGGGACCTTCAAGGGGTGAGAAATGAGATCCTGAATGGGATCCAAGGAGGAGCTGGAAGGTGAGACCAAAGGAAGGGAAACCATACCTGGAAAGGCCGAAACAGGGCAATGAGGATCACTTTGATCCCCAGTCAACAAGCTTTCTGTAGAAACTTTGGAATAAGTGGTACAGGAGGATAAGCATAAAGATGACCGGGAGGCCAAGCATGGGCTAGTGCGTCTCTGGGGGACTCCCCCGGTGGGGGGTTCACAGCGAACAACTTATTGCACTTCACGTTGGAAGGAGATGTGAAGAGATCGCAGCGAGGCCGACCCCACTCAAAAGATCTGCTCCACTACTGAAAGATTCAGACACACTCGTAAGGCATCAGAATAGTCCAGCTTAGTTTGTCCGTTAGAATGTTTGACCATCCCAGAATATGTATTGCTACCAGAAAACGACCAGTGATCACCCATTCCCTAACCTCTCATGGCCTTGCGACAAAGGGGGAAGATCTGGTTCCTCCCCGTGTTGATATACCAGACCAATGACATGTCTGCCTGGATTGCAATGGTTCTCAGAGGTAGAAAGGCATTAAGGGCCTGCAACAGTAAAAGGACCACCCTCATCTGCAGAATGTTTATATGCAAACTGGTCTCGATCAGGGACCACATGCCTTGGACTGTCCTTCCCGAACAATGCCCCCCCACCCTAGTTGGGCGGCATCCGTAGTCAATGCAGCTTGGGCAGGAGTTGGAACAATAGGTCGTCCCTCCAAGATTTTGGAAGACTGCATCCACCAAAGAAGGGACGAACTGCAGACTCGGCTGAGGTGCATTGGGTGCGACAACGGAAGATTCAACAAGGACCATTGCACCACTAGAGTCCACACTAGTACTCGCATATGTAAATCGAGCATTTGGAAGGAGTGTTATGGTCACTGACATAGATCCTAGAGCCCTTAAGACTGACTGCTGAGGGAAGGTGAGATCGGTAAATGAAGGGGACATGCATCCTTAGGTTTCCAATTCTCTCTGTGGTCAGGAAAACTTTTGACTGTAGCATGTCTATCCGTGCCCCTATGTATTCCATCACCTGGACAGGATTCAAAAGAGATTTTACTGTGTAGACTGTAAATCCTAGACAGTGTGCAAGCTTTAGGAAATACTCTCTGGTCTGAAAATAGACACTTGGTGGGAGCAGTAAGGAGCCAATTATCCAGGTAAGAGCAGACCTGAATCCCCTGAAGCCTCAGGTGAGCCACTACTAATGCGATCACTTTGGTTAACACCCTAGGGGGCTGTGGTGACACCAAAGGGTAGGGCTCGAAACTGATGATTGGCTCCTAGCCGGAAGCGGAGAAACCTCCTGGAGCTTCTATGCATCTTTATGTGATAGTAAGCATTCTGGAGGTCGAACAAGCACATCCAGTCACTCTCTTGCAGATATGGCATGATGGACTGTAAAGTGACCATCCGGAACTTCTCTTTGGCAACTGACAGGTTCAGAGTAGATAGGTCCAGAATGGGCCTCAAGTCCCTCCCCCATCTTTTTTGGCACCAAAAAGAATCTAGAGTAGATGCCCGATCCGGACTTATCTGGGGGGACAGGTTCGATGGCTAGTTTCTCTAGCAGCTTGGAAACTTCTAGTGCTGCTGCCTCCCTTTGCATGGATGGTACGTGCCCGATCCGGACTTATCTGGGGGGACAGGTTTGATGTCTAGTTTCTCTAGCAGCTTGGTAACTTCTAGTGCTGCTGCCTCCCTTTGCATGGATGGTACGTGTTGGAGGTTTGTGTAAGGTGTAGGAGGAACCACAAACGGGATTGAATAGCCTCTAGAAACGGTCTGAAGCATCCAATGGTCTGATGACACGACTTCCATGCCACCAGGTGCAACGACATGTGACCCCCTACTGCCTCCAGAGCAGCCGGGCAACCCCTCAGGGTTGCTGTGCGGGCCTGTCCGAAAATGGTTCGAGACCCAGAATTCCTTAAACCTCCCTCTGCCTCTGGGCCGGTGTCTATCCTGTCCCCCTCTGCCTCTAGGGGAAGAAGAGCACCGAGTGTCCTGGGAATACTGAGACTTTCGAAACCCCATCTTCTTTTGCCCTCGCTTATTCCGGGAAAAAGATCTTTGACGGTTCCAGAAGCGGATTCCTACGGCAGACAGTGTTCTTCCCATCTTTCTCACTCTGGACCAAGGTGTCTCAGACAGCTCCTTTCAAGCCCACTAGGTGACCAAGTCACCCGGGGAGGGGACATCCAGGAAGTAGACGGGCCCGTGCCGAAAGCTTCCAGGAGCACGGATTCATCCGAGGAAGGTTGTGGGGCGGACCAACCTCCCAGTTGACGCAAGATATCCATGAGGTCTCCGAAGGAGACCTCCTCAGGAGGTGATCTGGGGGAACCTTCCCCATCATCCAAATCAATGTCCTCAGTGAGGGACTCCGAGGAGGAGTCCAAGTGCCTCCTCTTGCACGTATGCTTGCAAGGATCTTCAAGGGAGGGGCTTTCAGAGGGAACTTGCAAACCTTTTATTCCTCAGAGGGAACCGCCTGGAGCTCCTCTAACACGGGCGCTCTCTGTGGTAAAATGATGACTCTCACACAAAGCAAGAGGAGTCCAGGCAGAGTCCGAAGATATAGTCAGGGGACTCTACCCATTGGAAACAGCCCTTTCCACAACGAACGCAGAGGGAGAGCGAGCTTCCTGGAACACCATTAAGGGAACCGCCCTCCCCGGGTCTGAGGCGAGAATTGGAGCCAGGCTTGAAGTAGACAGCACTCCGAGGAGGGGGCCGTGACCAGACAAAGTCAGAGCTGATTGAAACAGCTCCACCCCCTCGGATCAGACACCCAGGCTACGGCTCCGAGAGCCACTCTCCAGGCAGCTGCCGGCGAGGAGACAGGTACCATCAGTGACTACCCCCTGACTAGGGACACACACTGATCCATGTACTCAGAAACTAGGGGTCAGATCGGAGAAGGAAATATAGGTGTAAAGAAGGGAAACTAGCTCCCCCCTCCAGAGGGAGGGGGAGCTGGCAAGACTCGCATCTGAATTTGAGAGAATAAATCTCTGCATCATTTTATCCATGTCACTTCAGGGGTACTGCAGGTGGGCCATGAAGCCACAGACTCCGAACTGGCAGGTCGAGGAAACGAGGCTCTAGAGGGTGGTCAGGGCTCCTCCAGCTCCACAGAAAATCTAGATCGGAGCAGAGGGGAGTCATGGTGCCTAGGCTGACTTTTGGTAGATGGTCCGGCCGGAGCCAAAAGGTCCAGGTCCTCTCTCTCGTCTGTGCTCTCTCTCCTCTGCCTTTTCTACGCTCTGCTTCCACAGGCTGAGTGCCAGGAGCATGAGTCCCAGCCTGGGGAGGAGGAGAAGGAAGGACAGAAGTAGGAGAGGTGGTCACAGCAACAGGTGTAACGAAAGCAAAGGAGGCGGCTGCCTCCGCAGACAGGATCAGGCCCTTCATAACTAATTTGGCCTGCCAATCCTTAAGGGTGCAGGGGTTAAAACCCATCCAAATAGAGCAATCAGTAGCTAAATGGGCCGCACCCAAACAAAAGCACATAAAGAGTGTTATCAGCAGTTGACAATTTGTGGCTACACTCGGTGCATCTATTGAAAACTTGTTTAGGTATATCCAACATATCCCGCGAAACAAGAACAAACTTTAAAACACTCTCCCCTCACCACACACACAGACAAGCACACAGAAGGCTGAGGGGGGAGGGGAAGACAAACTACTACAAACTACCTAAAAAACTACCTAAAAACTAAGATACAAGCCCTAAACTCGACACATCAGCATAGGGAAGGAAGAGAGGAAAAGTACAGTTTTGTACCTACCATAAATGTAGATGTTCGAAGATCCACATTGCTGCAGTCCTAACACTTGGGTAGTCCGCTGTCCCTCGGTCGGCCCGAATATCAGAGTATAAGGCTGACGTCGGTCAAGGCGCATTTGACTGACATCAGAACGTCAGGGTACAAATGCGCATGACCGACGTCATATCCTCAGTCTTTTCTTGCCCCAGATGTCAGAAGACCCTAAAAAGAAAGGTCAAAACCCATAGACAACAACTAAACAACCAACTAGCCTAACACCAAAAATATGTACAATATATACAATATATACAAAAATGCAATATACCTCAGATGGATAACCCAACCCACACAACCACCTCAAACAACAGAGGGGCAGGAGGGAGGTAAATTGGACTGCAGCAATGTGGATCTTCGAACATCTACATTTATGGTAGGTACAAAACTGTACTATGTTCTTCATCCCACATTGCTGCAGTCCTAACACTTGGGTAGAATCCCAAAGCAGAGGTAAGGGAGGATGGCTAAACTATAATGAAGCAGGAGCTGCCAGAATGCCCTGCAACACAGCAGTGGCAAAACCAGCCCTGGATTTAGAGTACAATGGAAGGTGGTAATGCCTAGAGAAGGTATGCACTGAACTCCAAGTGGCTGCCTCCAAAATATCCTTAGTAGCCACCCCTCAAAAAGCTGTTGAAGTGGCAGTAGCCCTAGTGGAATGAGGTCTAATCCCAGCTGGAATCTCTTTGCCATGATGGGAATAACAGAAAGCAATGCAAAATCCAATCCACTTAGAAATAGTTTGTTTTGACACTGGCTTGCCCTGAGAGCACAAAGCAAAAGAAACTAATAACTGCTGAGATTGTCTGAACCCTTTAGTTCTGTCCAAATAATATCGCAACTGCCTGTGTACATCTAAAGTGTGCAAAATCTTTTCCCCTTTAGTTTGGGGATTTGCATAAAAGTAGGCAAATGAATAGTTTGGTTTAAAGCCACACTAGAAACCACTTTAGGCATAAAGGAAGGATTAGTACGTAAAGATACCCTATCCTTGTGGAAAATTAAGAAAGGCTCAACTGCCATAAGGGCCTGCAATTCAGAAACCCTTCTTGCAGAGGTAATGGCCAACAAAAAAGCAGTCTTCCATGACAAATATTTCAACTCAGCAGTAGCTGCAGGCTCAAAAGGTTGTAGAGTGAGTTTCTCCAACACAAAATTGAGATCCCAAGCAGGAGTAGGAGCCCTTTGTGGGGGTCTTATATTCTTTGCCCCTCTAAGAAATTGCTTGAATAAAGGACGAGAAAACAATGGTGGGTCACAATCGTAGTGAGCTGAAATTGCTGCAGCATGAATCTTAATAGAAGAGAAGGACAAACTCTTGTCCAATAACTCAGTAAGATATTGAAGAGCCACACTTAAATCAGGCTCAGAAACATCCAAATCCTTAGCTGCACTCCAAAATAAAAATCTCTTCCATTTATCTGCGTACACTTTCCTTGTACTAGGCCTTCTAGCTTCCAAAATCACATTCAAAACTTGTTGTGGAAGTTGAGACCCTCTATGGTTTAAAACAGAATATGCCATGCTGTTAGGTGAAGAGAGTGAAGTTTGACATTGAGCAAATGACTGTCCTCCTGGGACAACAGATGTGGAATCTAAGGCAAAGGCCATGGAGGCTTCCGTACTAGACTTCTCAGTAGTGGGTACCAGTGCTGTCGAGGCCAATCTGGAGCTATCAAAATCATCATTGGTTTGTCCTGTCTGACCTTCAGAAGTACCCTTGGGAGGAGAGGCAGAGGTGGAAAGGCATACACATGAAGATTTTTCCAACTGAAAGAAAGAGCATCCACTTTCCAAGCTGTGGGATGAAACCGCTTTGTGCAAAACTTTGGCAGCTGGTGGTTTAGTGGAGAAGCGAACAGATCTATGTCTGGAGTTCCCCAGGACACTGTCAATTTCTGAAATACATGAAGATCCAGTTTCCACTCGTGGGGATCCATGATTTGTCTGCTTAACACATCTGCTAAGGAGTTCTGTGCTCGGCAGAAACCTTGCCTGAAGACTTAGTTGTAAACTGAGAGCAGTCTCCCACAAAATCATTGCTTGCCTGCATAGAGGATAAGAATGTGTTCCCCTTGCTTGTTGATGTACCACATGACAGTTGTGTTGTCTGTTAGAATCAACACCTGCCCTGGAAGAAGTAAATCCTTGAAAGCTATTAAAGCAAACTGGACTGCTAACATCTCCTTCATGTTGATATGTAGATGCTGTAGTCTGGCAGGCCACTTGTCTTGTATCCACTTTCCATTTAGATGAGCTCCCCAAGCTATGTCTGAGGCATCTGTCGTTAAAATCTGACTCGCCTCTGGCCGGGTCACAGAGAGTCCCTTGTTTAGGTGACATTCCTGAGCCCACCACAAAAATTCCTTTTGAATGCAAGGTATTATTTGAATGACAGTGTCCAGATCCTGGCAGTGCTGTGTCCATACATTTTGAGATACCATTGTAGCTTCCTCATATGCAGTTTGGCATTGGGAAGCACCAGAATACAAGATGCCATGAACCCTAAGGCTTGAAGGACTGTCCTTGCAGTCAGCCCGGACTGATGAGATAGCTGATGGAAGTAAAGGGATAGACTCTTTTGTTTGTCCGGGGTTAAAAAGGCCATCTGGGATGCTGTACTCAGTCTCACACCCAGAAAGCACATGTCCTGTGAGGGTACTAGACTGGACTTTATTTCGTTCACAGAATACCCCAGGCATCTTAGCACTGCTATCACATATTCCAAATGATGAAGAAGCTCTTCCCTTCCTTGAGCCAGAATCAGGCAGTCGTCCAAATAAGGATAAATCTGTATTCCTTTTAGCCTGAAGCAAGCTATCACTGGAGCCAGAACTTTCGTGAACACTCTGGGCAGTAGATAAGCCAAAGGGCAATGCAGAGAACTGATAGTGAGAAGTGCCAGCTCGAAAACGCAGATACTTCCTGCAACTTAGTCTGATAGGAACATGAAGGTAAGCCTCCTTGAGATCCAAAGTTACCATCCAATGATCTTTGCCCAGCAGAGGTAAAAGCTGCTGCAACGTCAACATTTTGAACTTGGGAATGTCCAGATAAGTGTTGAGGATAGATAAATCCAAAATTGGTCTCCACGTGTTCCCCTTCTTTGGTACTAGGAACAGGCGAGAATAAAATCCTAGGCCCCTGTCTGGCATAGGAACCGGCTGTATGGCCCCTATTTGGAGCAACAGTGAAATTTGCTTGTGAGCCTCTATTCTTTGTTGAGGAGGAATGTCTGGCATGCCCTTGAAAGGAGGCAAGGTATGGAAATAAAACCTGTAACCGTGATGTATGATATCCAGTACCCATTTGTCTTGGGTAATTAAACTCCAATTTTCTTTGAAAAGTGCCAACCTTCCTCCCAAAGGTGCTGCCAGGCGAGAAGGTTCTGGCAGCTGAAAAGGTAGGTCATTGGGTCTGCTTACGAAAGGACTGACCCCTGCCCTCACTCGAAGACTGTGCAGGAGAACTCCCTGTTCTAGGCCTGAAAGAGCCCTGACCTCTGCCCCTGCCACGTCTAGATCTACCCCTAGACTGGGAATCATAAGAAGGATACGTCCACCCTTTAGTAGGCCAATTTCTACTAAACTTTGGAGGCTGAACCTGCAAAAAATCTTTAACAGTCTGCATAGACTTAGCCTTGTCTTCCATTTTCTTTAAAACTGCTTCAACAGGAGAACCAAACAAGACATCCGATTGCAAAGGTGCATCCAAAATCCTAGTTTTAACATGGTCAGATAAATTTTGATCCCTCAGCCAGGCATGCCTGCGAAGAACTGACCCAGTGGCAGCCACCCTAGACGAGGCTTGTACAGCATCAAAACCACATTGCAAAGAATGCTTACCCAACTGTTCAGAAACATGCACTAAATCTTGTAACTCTTTACAGTCAATACCTTCCGCCAGAGCATCAACCTTAGATTTCAACTGAGAAAGGAGATAATTTTGATATTTCAGCATGTGAAACTGGCAATTCAAAGCTCTCATGGCTAGAGTGGAAGAAGTATAAACTTTCTTTCCCCATCTATCCAAGGCCCTGGCCTCTTATCTGCAGGAACCGGATTCTTGACAACAGAAGCCTTAACACCCTTAGGCCCCTGGCTAATAGTTTCTGGGTCTGCCCTAGGACTCTTAAAAAGAAACTTATGAGCTTCAGGCACCCTGTAATACCTATCTGGTTTAACAGGAGCAGGAGGCAAAGAATCCGGATTAAGAGAAGCCTCTGCAAACACATCTTCCACCACATTCAGAACAGGAGGTATAGCTAAAGGCCTATGCTGGGGTAAAAACAAAAATTCCCCAAGCCTTTTCCTGGAATCAGAGAAATCCAGGCCTTCCCATTTAAAATGCTCCCTCATGGAGTGAAGGGTCTCTGAAAAAGAAAAATCCTCAGGAGGAGAAGCAGGAGTAGAATCATCCACATCAGAATCAGAATAATGAGAATACTCCTGCAAGTCTTCAGCCGAAGACTCAGACACATCCGAAGCCTGCTCCTAATCCCCCAACACAGGTTCCATCCTAGGCCTCTTATCAGGAGGGGGCATAGAGCCTCTAATTAAAGTAATTAAATCCTCTGCCATTTTGAGCATGTGCTTCTTGGGCACAGCACCTGAAGAACTGGGAGTGACCCCCACAGAAGCTAAACTAGACCTGCCTCTAGGAGAAGCCTTGGAAGCAGAAAGAGAGGGCCTAGACCCCTTAGGAAGGGAGGGAGTACAGTTACTTGAGAAGCCCCTACAGCCTGCCCTGCCTCCTGGGAGGCCACATCCTGTAAAATCAAAGTTTCTCCCTGGGACTCCAGAGGCCTCCGTTGGAACCACCGGTTCCACTGGCCTCTAAAGAACCGGCGTCCGGTTGGACGACTCCTCTAACCTAGGTTTAACTGCCTTGTCCTTGCGCTTCTTTGAGGAAGCCGGCGGAGCATCCGGCGGCATTTTGTAATTGCACCGCTTCCCAAAGACCAACCTTGCACAATCCAACCTCCGCTTTATAGTGCGTTTATTAAACCTAGCACAAAAGCGGCATCCAACAACGTCGTGCTCAGGTCCTAAACAAGGTATACACAAATTATGGTAATCCCTATGCGGTATCTGTTTCCCACAAGAAATACAGTTATTCACTTTTTCTGACATCCGGTAAACCACTGAGGCAAGAAAAACCAAAATATTCCCCAACGGGGTACTTAACCAACTCTGACTTCGGTCTGAAACTCCGAATTCGAAAAATTTCAGAACGCCGAACGGCACTTGCAACACTGCTTCTGCATCGGACCATGCGGCAAAAAAGACTGAGGATATGACGTCGGTCATGCGCATTTGTACCCTGACGTTCTGATGTCAGTCAAATGCGCCTTGACCGACGTCAGCCTTATACTCTGATATTCGGGCCGACCGAGGGACAGCGGACTACCCAAGTGTTAGGACTGCAGCAATGTGGGATGAAGAACATCCTACACTATTAAGCACACAAAACACTAATTACTTAGAAAAAAAACAAAGTAACTTGGAGCTCAAGAATCACGATATGTTGAATAGCCGCAGCAAACGAGATCTGGGGGCTGGAAGGTAGTGGTGGTGTATTATAGGTAAGGGGAGGAGCTTGGAGCTCAGAGGAGATGCTTGTGAAGTTGCCAGCTCGATTCCGGTACCCACAGGTTGAAGATCAAATTAAGTAAACTACTTCAGATCCTGCTTCACCCCATCTCTACATCGTTGTTTTTTTTAAAGCCGTTTAGTTAAAATAGGGATTCTGAGATCCACATTTTACAGGGCTACTGATTTTTAATCTAGATCTTTTGTACACTTCCAACAATCGCTGAGCTGTTCTTCATCTGAACTCACTCATTTTAAAGATTGTCCAAAGTCTGCCACTTTTTCCTTAATCATTCAGTTGCGACACCTCCACTGGCAGCTCTATCACAATGACATTCTCCGCCTCAATTCCACACTGCAAGCTTTCATTTGTCAATGCTTTACTCCCATCCTCCCCAGATTATCAGCCCATTCATGTCATTCCTCTCTTCAATTACATAAACTCTGGCTGAACTCCCTCAAGACCTCCACTATTCCTCCTATCAGTAGCACACCCACTGTTAAACAACTCTTTTCCCACAGCATATCTTTTTAACTCCGCAATCATCTCCATCCTTTGCATCCTTAAAATTTTGTTCTTTACATATTCTACAGCACCTTCACATCTACAAAATATTTACTGTTTTGCATATACAACCATTTTCCTCCTTCAGCTGGTTCCAATTTCTCCAAAGCCTATGTTATCTCCTTTGCTTTCTTTCCCCTCTACAATTCCTCCATGTAGCTACTGCTAGTCACATCCCACCTGTCACCAACTATTTTAATTCCCTGCCTAGGAATGCTCATTAACACTCCTTCCACAAATCTGCTGCAACCACCCCCTTTCCATGACATAAGATATGCAACTATCACTTATTGTTAACCCTACAATAACCCAACAAGTTTCCAATGTTCCATCTCCTCAAAAAAACTGAATTCTTTGGCCTCTTATTTTGATTTTCATCCCAAATATATTATATTCCTTTTAAAAAAACATTACGTTTACACAATTTCTTAAAAAAAACTTGCAGATAAGTTAGTCAATTACCCCATACAGGCCACCCATCACCACTCTTACCCCCTCCCCAATCTAAATTACATATCCATCTCAAAAATAATTTACTTCGAGCACTTAGTGCATTTTTGCAGAGTACTTGCCAGGAACTCTCACTACCACCTGAGCTTTAAAATCTTCTTGGGCTCAAAGGAAAATATGGAGAGAGCAGACGATGGTACAAAGTACAACCAACAATCTACAAGCAAGCAATGAGAGTAGCCAATACACAAGACAGGTGAGGACAATGGTGAGTAGTCCAGCAAATTTACTACCTGAAGGGCGACCACTAGAGACTGATGTATTCATCCAAAATGGGAGCCAGAGTTGCTCCTCCTCCAGGCTCATCTGCCTCAGTGAAAGACCACTGTAAGCCTAAACTCTCTAATAAAGGATAAGCTTGCACAACATGGTGATCAGATGGCACGTACTGAAATGGACTTTCCTCCAAATGTGTCAGGCTGATGCCTAGCCCTCAATTCTCTAGCATTCTGACAGCAACTCAAAAGAAAACTGTCTGCTCATATGACTCTCCCAATTGTTCCCAAGTAAGAGTTCTGAACCACTGCTACCCTCTTGATAATGAGGTAGGCCAGAAGTTCCACCCATTAATGTCAGTCTGCTGGTGATCAGACAACGGGCTGGCAGCACATATTGTGCCGCTTCAAATCAAGCTTTACTCAGGCAGAAAAACAATTTAGTCAGGGTAGGGACTCATTTCATAAATACTTGAACACTTCAGCTTCTCTCCTTTAAGCATCAAAAGTGATAACAGGCACCAAATGTTGAACTCCTCCACAAAGCAAATAATTGTTCCTGAACACCTGCACGTCGCCCCTGTGATTCCAGACATTGGCACCTGTCGCCCCTGGGATTAGGGATACTGGCTAAGGCTCTAGCCACCCCTATTATAGTGCCTTTTTTAGGCAAGGTTCAAATGACAAATTCACCACCATAACAGGTATAAGCAAGAAGAATTTGAGGGTATTGCTACTCAATGCTAGAAGTTTAAACCTCAAAACGCACACATTCAAGGCACGCCTTAAAATGGAGAAAGTACAGTTTTGTACCTACCATAAATGTCATAACATATGGGTTGTCCTGCCTCGGGCAGTCCTTCGGTCGGCCGGATTCCAAAGTCTGGGTCTGGCCTCGGCTGATGTCGCACTTTCCCCGACGTCAGAGCGTCTGGGGTATAAAAGCATCAGCCGACGCCATTTTCCTCAGTTTTTCTTGCCCCAGATGCCAGGTGCCCTCTAGGAAGGCTAAATTTGGATAAATGCTGAAAAGTTCCAAACATTTGCAAATTATATACATGTATAAACAAACAAATACACCATAATAGATTCCCCCAGCTAGCTGAAAGAGGGGTAAGTACCCTAGGAATACCACAGAGGGGAAGGAGGGTGGGTAATCCTGACTGCAGATGCATACCTATCTGACATCTACATTTATGGTAGGTAAAAAACTGTACTATGTCCTTCAAGGATGCATCGGCAGTCATAACATATGGGTAGAATACCATAGCCAATCTGGGGGAGGAGGTACTAAGAGAAGGATGGTGTAGTTAAGATCCCCTGCAGCACTGCAGTTGCAAACCCTGCTAGGGATCTGGAGTATAAAGGTAGACTAATGCTTGGCAAATGTATGCACGGAGCTCCAAGTAGCAGCTTCTGAAATGTCCTTGGTAGCCACCCCTCGTAGGAAAGCTGTAGTGGTGGCTGTGGCCCTTGTGGAGTGAGGCCTGATATTTTCAGGAACTGTCTTTCCATGAAAGGAGTAACAAAAGCGAATGCAATTTCCTATCCATTTTGAAATTGTCTGTTTGGAAATTGCTCTTCCTTGCACCCCAGTTGCATATGCTACAAAAAGTTGGTCAGTTTTTCTGCTAGTTTTCGTTCTGTCCAAATAGTAGCGTAGTTGTCTGTGTATATCCAGGGTGTGCAAAAGTTTTTCCCCTTTGTTCTGTGGGTTAGGGAAGAATGTAGGCAAGTGAATAGCTTGGTTCAATGATACCCTAGATACCACCTTTGGCATGAAAGTAGGATTGGTTCTTAGTGACACTATCCTGGTGAAAAATAAGAAAAGGCTGCACTGCCATTAATGCTTGTAACTCGGATACTCTTCTTGCTGAAGTGATTGCCAGAAGGAATGCAGTTTTCCAAGATAAAAACTGTAGGTCTGTTGATGCTGCTGGTTCAAAAGGAGGTAGTGTCAGTTTTTCCAGTACAAAATTGAGATCCCATGCAGGTAGAGGGGGTCTTCTTGGAGGTTTAACATTTTTGATCCCTCTCAAAAATTGCCTGAGAAGAGAGTGTGAGAAGATAGGTGGATCCATATTGTATTCTGCTGAAATTGCTGAAGCATGAATCTTAATGGAAGAATAAGACAGGCCATTGTGGAACAATTCTGCTAAGTATTCTGTGATGTGTGCTAAGTTTGCCACTGTGACATCTGTGCCCTTTGATGTGCTCCAAATGAGAAATCTCTTCCATTTAGCAGAGTATTTCTTCCTTGTGGAAGGTCTGCGAGCCTCCAGGATAATGTCCTTCACCCTCTGAGATAAAACAGTTTGGTTGGGATTTAAGGAATTTTCCAGGCAGTTAACTGCAATGTTTTCAAGTTGGGATGCAGGGTCTTGAAATTGTTCTGCGTTAGAAGAAGAGGCCATAGGGGAAGAGGCCATGGATTTGCCCAAGACATGCTTCTCAATAGTGGGTACCAGTGTTGTCTTGGCCAGTCCGGAGCTATTAGTATCACTTTTGGCTGTTCCTCCCTGATCTTCAGTAGAACCTTGTACATCAATGGGAGAGGTGGAAAGGCATATACTGTTAAGGCATTCCAGCTGAAAGAGAGAGAGTCCACCCTCCATGCTTGTGGGTGGTATGTCCTTGAGCAGAACCGTCTTCAGTTGGTGGTTGAGTGGGGAGGCGAACAGATCTATCTCCGGCATTCCCCATGTCTTTGTTATGAGTTTGAAGATGTCTGGATGCAGCATCCATTCGTGTGCATCCATGGTAGTTCTGCTTAAGCCGTTTGCTAGTTCATTTTCTTTTCCTGGTACGAATTTGGCCTGCAGCTGGATATTGAGATTCAGGCATAGATTCCACAGATTCATAGCCATCCGGCATAGAGGGTAGGAATGTGTGCCTCCCTGTTTGTTTATGTACCACATGACCGTGGTGTTGTCTGTCCTTATTAACAGATGTCCTTGTTGGAGGAAGGGTCCGAATGCCTCGATTGCATGCCTCACTGCCAGCATTTCCTTTTGGTTTATGTGCATGCTTAGCTGCCCTTGAGGCCATAGGCCTTGGATACGTTTGTCCTCCATGTGTGCTCCCCATCCTCAGTCTGAGGCGTCCGTGGTGATGGTCTGCCTTGTTTTTGGTTTGTTGAAAGGCAACCCTCTGTTGGACTGGCAGGCCTGAGCCCACCACAGGAATTCCTTTTGAAGGCATGGAATGATTGGTATCATGGTTTCTAGACTGACTGTGTTGAGACCATACACTCCTTAGGTACCATTGTAATTTCCTCATATGCAGCCTGGCATGTGGAATTAAAATTATGCAGGATGCCATGTAACCCAGGGCCTGCAGGACTTTCCTTGCAGTAAGCTGAGCTTGTCTTGTCAGAATCATGAAGTAATCTGGAAGTTGTTTTTGTTTTTCTTCTGTGAGAAAAGCCATCTGGGTGATTGTGTCCAGATCCGCACCCAAAAAGGTTATCCTTTGGGATGGTACTAGTCTAGACTTTTGGATGTTGACTGTGTATCCCAAGGTCTGTAGCAGGTGTATGGCATAGGCCAAGTCCTTTAACAATTTTTTCTTGTTGTCCGCTTGTATTAGGCAGTCGTCCAGGTATGGATAAATTTGAAATCCCTGAAGTCTGCAATGTGCAATTACTGATGCCAGGCATTTCGTGAATACTCTGGGCGCAGTAGATAAGCCAAAGGGCAATGCTGAGAATTGATAATGCTCTGATCCTGCAAGAAATCTGAGGTGTCTTCTGCAATCTGGTCGGATAGGGACATGCAGGTATGCCTCCTTGAGATCTAGAGTCACCAGCCAAGACTCCTTGCCCAACATGGGAAGAAGTTGCTGTAGGGTCAGCATTCTGAATTTTGGCACAATGAGATAAGTGTTCAGTGCGGACAGGTCGAGAATAGGCCTCCATTGGTTTTCTTTTCTTGGTACAAGGAATAGTCTGGAGTAAAATCCTTGGCCTTGTTCTGTACATGGTACCCTTTCTATAGCTTTCATCTGAAGTAAATTGCTGATTTGTCTTAAAGCCTCTGCCTTCTGGTTTGGTGGAAGGTTTGGCATTCCGCTTCTTTTTGGCAAAGTGTGGAAGTGAAACCTGTATCCTTTGTCTATTATTTGCAATGTCCATGTATCCTTTGTAATGCAATGCCAGTTTTTGGAGAATAAAGCCAGCTTTCCGCCCAAGGGTGCTTCCAGTTGATCCCTGGTAGGCGGAATCAGAGTCAAGTCATTGGGTCTGTCCTATAGTAGTGGTTGTAGTTGTAGCTGTTGCACTACTCCTCTGGTTGGCAGGCTGCCACTGACGGCCTCTGTAGGGGCCCTTCGATTGACCTCTGCCTCTAGGGCGCCTGTTCCTGCCTCTCTGTGCTCTGGACGAGTCTGGAAAGGACCAATTCTTTGTAGGCCAATTTCTGCTGCACCTCGGTGGTTGAACTTGCAGGAAATCTTTAACTGTTTGCACAGATTTTGCTTTTTCTTCAACCTTTTTTAGAATCTCCTGTGCAGGGGAGCCAAATAAATTTTGTTTCTCCATTGGAGCATCGAGGAGTTTAGCTTTGACAAGGTCTGGCAAAGATTGCTCCTTTAGCCAGGCATGCCTACAAATAACTACCCCAGTCATAGCTGACTGAAATGAAGCCTCCAGTGCATCATAGCCACATTTTAAAAAATGATTACTAACCTGTTGTGAGTTATGTACCAAATCCTGAAGGGATTTACGGTCTAAGGGTTCAGGAGAAGAAAGTTTCTTATTCAGTTGATCTAACAAAAATTCTTGGTACTGTATCATATGGAATTGACAGTTTAATGCCCTGGCAGAAAGAGTAGCAGATGTATAAACCTTTTTTCCCCATCTCTCTAAAGCTCTAGACTCTTTCAGAGGGTAGGGGATTTTTGGCAGTAGTGGCTGCAACCCCTTTAGGGCCCTGAGAAACAGTTTCTGGGTCTGCAGCATGGGCTTTATACAGATGGAAATGAGAATCCGGGACCCTGTAATATCTATCAGGTTTGACAGGGGCCGGAGGAAGAGAATCAGGGGCTGTACTGACATCATTGTACACATCATCAATTACATTTAGAACAGGAGGTATAGCTAAGGGCCTATGCTGAGGTAAATGCAAAAAGGTCCTTAATCTTTTTCTAGAATCAGAGAAATCCTGACCTTGCCATTGAAAGTGCTCTCTCATGGAGTGTAAAGTCTCCTCAAAGGAAAATTCTTCAGGAGGGGAGGCCGAAGGGATAGATTCCTCTGCATCTGAATCTTCATAAGGCGAGTACGCCCCTTCCTGGTGGTCTGACAAATCAGATCCATCCGTGGAGTAATCTGAGGAGTGAGGTTCAGAGGGGTCAGTCCTGGGCCTTTTGTCTGGAGGAGGCTGAGAGGCCCTGTCTGGGTGAGGTTGTGAACCCCTAATTAAGGAGATAAGGTCCCTCAGCAAGGCTGAGGATCTGTGAACTAGAAGGCCTCTGGGATGTAGATTTGGCAGGCAAAGCTTTTGAAAGTTTGGCAGCTTTAGCCCTGGAGAAGGCCTTAATAGACATAGAAGCTCGGGGCCTAGCTGCCCCACGTGCAGGGGTAGAAATGTCCAAAGGTATGGTGTCGGACAATTCCTGAACACTAGCTTCGGTAGGGAGTTCTGAAGCCGACTCAGCCGGGGCCTCTCTGGCCTCGGTGGTCGGAAGTATGGTTTCGGTAGTAGGAATCGCCGTGGACTCTGTTTCAGCCAAAACAGAGACACTCGCGGTAGGCCTAGCCGTGGTTTCAGCCGAAACCGCGGGCCGCGAGTGTCTGTCCTTTTCCTTGCGTTTTTTGAACATATGCGAAGTCAGAGTCTCCAACGGCATTTTATAACCTGCCCTACTGACAAAATCTGCAGTTCTAAATTTAGTTTAGTCCTCCCCTTCATAGATAAGCTTCCTAACAAGTTTTAATCATATACTTAATCATCTACAGCCAAAGGTTACCCCGCCGGGTGGCTAACCCTGCCGGGGTAGTTTTCACATCACACATGCGTACTCCACTATAAATTGTTAGTCACGTCTCCGAGCATATACTTGCAACTAGACCAAACACACTTCCACCCTCTATCAAATACTGAGGGGGGGGGGGCACTACAGTTTTGTACCTACCATAAATGTAGATGTCCGATAGGTATGCATCTGCAGTCCTAACAAATGGGTTGTCCTGCCTCAGGCAGCCCTTCGGTCGGCCGGATTCCAAAGTCTGGGTCTGGTCTCGGCTGATGTCGCACTTCACCCGACGTCATCGCTGCTGGGGTATAAAGGCATCAGCCGACGCCATTTTCCTCAGTGTTTCTTGCCCCAGATGCCAGGTGCCCTCTAGGAAAGCAAAATTTGGATAAATGCAGATAATTCCAAATAACAGAGCAAAATATATATACATATATATATATATATATATATATATATATATACACACAAACAAATACACCATAATAGATTCCCCCAGCTAGCTAAAAGTGGGGTAAGTATCCTAGGAATACCACAGAGGGGAAGGAGGGTGGGTAATCCTGACTGCAGATGCATACCTATCTGACATCTACATTTATGGTAGGTACAAAACTGTACTATGTCCTTCAAGGATGCATCTGCAGTCCTAACAAATGGGTAGAATACCATAGCCAAACTGGGGGAGGAGGCACTAAGATAATGATGGTGTAGTTAAGATCCCTTGCAAAACAGCAGTTGCAAAACCTGCTCAGGATCTGGAGTATAAAGGAAGATTATAATGCTTGGCAAATGTATGCACGGAGCTCCAAGTAGCAGCTTCTAAAATGTCTTTGGTAGCCACTCCTCGTAGGAAAGCTGTAGTGGTGGCTGTAGCTCTTGTGGAATGAGGCCTGATATTTTCAGTTGTTGTCTTTCCATGAAAAGAGTAGCAGAATCTAATGCAATTTCCTATCCATTTTGAGATTGTCCGTTTTGAAATTGCTTTTCCTTGCACTCCTGTTGCATATGCTACCAGAAGCTGGTTAGTTTTTCTGCTGGCTTTAGTTCTGTCCAAATAGTAGCGTAGTTGTCTGTGCACATCCAAGGTGTGTAGTAGTCTTTCCCCCCTGTTCTGTGGGTTGGGGAAGAATGTAGGTAAATGTATAGCTTCGTTCAAGGATACCCTGGAGACCACCTTTGGCATAAAAGTAGGATTGGTTCTCAGAGACACTATCCTGATGGAAGATAAGGAAAGGCTGTACTGCCATTAATGCCTGCAACTCAGATACTCTTCTTGCTGAAGTGATTGCTAGCAGGAATGCAGTTTTCCAAGATAAGAACTGTAAGTCTGCTGTTGCTGCTGGTTCAAAAGGAGGAAGTGTTTATTTTTCCAGCACAAAGTTGAGATCCCATGTAGGCAGAGGTGGCTTCCTTGGAGGCTTTACGTTTTTGATTCCCCTCAAAAACTGCCTGAGTAGAGGGTGAGAGAAGACAGGAGGATCCATGTTGTACTCTGCTGAAATTGCGGATGCATGAATCTTAATGGAGGAGTAGGACAGGCCATTGTGGAACAGTTCTGCTAAGTATTCCAGGATGTGTGCTATGTTTGCCATGGAGACATTTTCTCCCTTTGCCGCACTCCAAATGAGGAATCTTTTCCATTTGGCTGAATATGTTTTCCTTGTGGAGGGTCTGCGAGCCTCCAGGATAATGTCCTTAACCCTCCGAGATAAATCTGGTTGATTTTGTTTCATGGGATATTCCAAGCAGCTAGCTGCAGTGTCTTCAAGTTTGGATGCAGGGTCTTGTAGTTGTTCTGTGTTAGAAGTAAGGGGCATAGAGGTAGAGGCCATGAGTGTGCCCGAGACATGCTTCTCAGAAGCGGGTACCAATGTTGTCTTGGCCAGTCCGGAACTATCAGAATTACCTTTGGCTGTTCCTCTCTGATCTTCAGTAGGACTTTGTACATCAAAGGAAGATGTGGAAATGCATATGCTGTCATGTTTTTCCAGCTGAAGGATAGAGAGTCCACCCTCCAGGCAAGCGGGTGGTATACTCTTGAGCAGAATTTCTTCAATTGGTGGTTGTGTGGGGAGGCAAACTGGTCTATCTCTGGCATTCCCCATTTCTTTGTTATGGTTCTGAAGATATCTGGATGCAGCATCCATTCGTGAGCATCCGTGGTAGTTCTGCTTAAGGTGTCTGCTAGTGAATTTTCTTTCCCTGGTACAAATCTGGCCTGCAGATGAATGTTGAGATTCAGGGCCAAATGCCACAGGTCCATTGCCATCCGGCATAGAGGGTATGAGTGAGTACCTCCCTGTTTGTTGATGTACCACATAACTGTGGTGTTGTCTGTCCTTATCAGCAGGTGTCCTTGTTGGAGGAATGGTCTGAATGCCTCGATTGCATGTTTCACTGCCAGCATCTCCTTTAGATTTATGTGAAGATTCAACTGGTCTTGGGACCATAGGCCTTGTATACACTTGTCTTCCATGTGTGCCCCCCAGCCTAGGTCTGAGGCGTCCGTGGTGATTGTCTGGCTTGAATGTGGTTTGTGGAAAGGCAATCCTCTGTTTATCTGACAGGCCTGAGCCCACCACAGGAATTCTTTCTTCAGGCATGGAATAATTGGTATCTGGGCTTCTAGACTGTGCTTGTGTTGAGACCATACATTCCTTAGGTACCATTGTAACTTTCTCATATGCAGCCTGGCATGCGGAATTAATATTATGCAGGATGCCATGTAACCCAGGGCTTGCAGGATTTTCCTTGCAGTAAGCGGAGTTTGTCTTGTTAGTGCCATGGAATAGACTGGTAGTTGCTTTTGTTTTTCTTCTGTGAGAAAAGCCATCCGAGTTGTTGTATCCAGTTCTGCATCCTTTGGGATGGTACTAGCCTTGACTTTTGAATGTTGACTGTGTATCCCAAGGCTTGCAACAGGTGTACGACATTGGCCAAATCCTTTATTAATTTGGTCTTGCTGTCCGCTTGTATTAGGCAGTCGTCCAGGTATGGGTAAATTTGAATTCCCTGAAGCCTGCAATGAGCAATTACTGATGCCAGGCATTTCGTGAATACCCTGGGCGCAGTAGATAAGCCAAAGGGTAATGCTGAGAATTGATAATTCTCTGATCCTGCAAGAAATCTGAGGTGTCTTCTGCAATCTGGTCGTATATGGACGTGCAGGTATGCCTCCTTGAGATCTAGAGTCACCAGCCAAGACTCCTTGCCCAGCATGGGAAGAAGTTGCTGGAGGGTCAGCATTTTGAATTTTGGAACAATGAGGTATGTGTTCAGTGTGGACAAGTCGAGAATAGGCCTCCATTGATTTTCTTTTCTTGGTACAAGAAATAGTCTTGAGTAAAATCCTTGGCCTTGCTCCATAGGTGGTACCTTTTCTATTGCTCTCATCTTTAGTAAACTGATGATTTGTTTTAGAGCTTCTGTTTTTTGGCTTGGTGGAAGGTTTGGCATTCCTCTCCTTTTTGGTAGAGTGTGGAAGTGAAACCTGTAGCCCTTGTCTATTGTTTGTAAAGTCCATTTGTCTCCTGTAATGCAATGCCAGTTTTCTGAAAATAAAGCTAGCTTTCCGCCCAAGGGTGCTTCTAGTTGTTCCCTGGTAGGCGGAATGAGAGTCAAGTCATTGTGTCTGTCCTGTGGAAGTGGTTGTAGTGGCAGCTGTGGCAGCACTTCTCTGGTTGGCAGGTTGCCATTGACGACCCCTGTAGGCACCCCTTGATTGGTTTCTGCCTCTTGGACGTCTATTTCTGCCTCTCTGTGCTTTGGATGTGTCTGGAAAGGATCAATGAGGGCTAATTCCTGCTAAACCTCGGAGGTTTGACCTGTAAAAAATCCTTGACTGTTTGGACAGATTTTGCTTTTTCTTCCACTTTTAGAACCTCCTGTGCTGGGGAGCCAAACAAACTTTGCTTCTCCATAGGAGCATCTAGGAGTTTTGACTTAACATGGTCTGGTAAGGATTGCTCTTTTAACCAGGCATGCCTTCGAATCACTGCTCCAGTCATAGCTGATCTAAAAGAAGCCTCCAGTGCATCAAAGCCACATTTTAAAAAATGATTACTGACCTGCTGAGTTATGTACCAATTCCTGAAGGGACTTACGGTCTATAGGTTCAGGAGAGGACAGTTTTTTATTTAGCTGGTCTAATAAAAATTCCTGGTACTGTATCATGTGAAATTGACAGTTTAAGGCCCTGGCAGAAAGAGTAGCAGATGTATAAACTTTTTTACCCCATCTCTCCAATGCTCTAGATTGCCAAAAACCCTCTTCCCTCTGAAAGGGAGAGGCAGCTGCAACACCTTTAGGGCCCTGAGAAATGGTTTCTGGGTCTGCAACATAAGCCTTATACAAGTGGTAGTGAGAGTCCGGGACCCTGTAATATCTGTCAGGCTTTGCAGGGGCCGGAGGAAGAGAATCAGGGGCAGTACTGGCATCATTATATGCATCAACAACAGATAGTACAGGAGGTATGGCTAAAGGCCTATGCTGTGGTAAATGTAAAAAAGTCCTTAGCCTTTTCCTTGAATCTGAAAAATCCTGGCCCTGCCATTGGAAGTGTTCCCTCATTGAGTGTAGGGTTTCCCCAAAAGAAAATTCTTCAGGAGGAGAAGCAGAAGGTATGGAGTCTTCTGCATCAGAATCCTCATAAGGTGAATATGGGCCTTCCTGATGGTCAGATAAATCTGAGCCATCCGAGGAATAGTCTGAAGAGAGGTTCAGGTGGTTCAGTCCTAGGCCTCTTATCTGCAGGGGGTTGAGAGGCCCTGTCTGGGTGAGGTTGGGACCCCCTGATCAAAGAAATAAGGTCCTCAGCAAGGCTGAGTGTCTGGGAACTAGAAGTAGGCCTGTGAGAGGGAGCTTTAGTAGGTAAGGCCTTGGAAATTTTGGCTGCTTTAGCCCTGGAAAAGGCCTTGATAGACATAGAAGCAGGGGGTCTAGCAGCCCCACGTGCAGGAGTAGAGATGTCTAAAGGAATAGTGTCTGACAAATCCTGGGTGACTGCTTCTGCAGCAGTAATATCTGAAGCCGATTCAGCCATGGCCTGTGTGGCCTCGGTTATCGGAGGCATGCTTTCAGCCGAAGGAAGAACCGAGGACTCTGTTCCAGCCGAAACAGAGACACTCGCGGTAGGCCTAACCGTGGTTTCAGCTGAAACCGCGGGCCACGAGTGTCGGTCCTTTTCCTTGCGTTTTTAGCTAATTGTGTAGTCGGAGTCTCCAACGGCATTTTATATGCAAAAGCGGGACCAAAAAACTCTTCTGCAAACTCCGACCGACGTCTAAGCGTCCGTCGGTTGAAGGAAGCACAGGCTAAACAAGCTGATACGTCGTGGTCTGGGCCTAAGCAAGGAAGGCAGTAAGAGTGGAAATCCTTATGAGGTATTTGTTTCCCACAAGTTAAACAATTATTTACTTTTTCTGACATCGGCTGAGGCAAGAAAGAGTCCCCAACGGGGTACTTAGCTTTTTTAGAAGTCTTCGGTAGTAGAAATCTCGATCTGACCAACCGGCACTTGCGAACAGCTTCTGCTTCGGGCACCGCGCGGCAAGAAAGACTGAGGAAAATGGCATCGGCTGATTCCTTTATACCCCGGCAGCAATGACGTCGGGTGAAGTGCGACATCAGCCGAGGCCAGACCCAGACTTTGGAATCCGGCCGACCGAAGGGCTGCCTGAGGCAGGACAACCCATTTGTTAGGACTGCAGATGCATCCTTGAAGGACATCTTTGTATGCCCCCATCTCATCTGCAAGACTACACAATTTGCTGCGATTCCTAAAAGGAGGAAGGGGTAAATCTGGAAAGATTTTTAACCTCCCTTTTTTAAATAAGGAAAATGATAATTTACAGTACATGTCACAGAGGAATAATCTCTGTAGTAACAGTCTGCCAGAAGGTATTAAAGAGGTACATGCTGAAATATACTGCCAATGAGCTGCCCAGAGGTTTAGAACTTAATCTTAAAATTTAAATTAATAATGGAATGGGCCCAAACAGTTGGGACAGGCAGTACGGCTCAGAACACACACAATGCATAAATGTATATACCGTTTACTGGAGAATAACACTGCTTTAATGTTCAGCCCAGGGTTACAGTAAGCAAATCAGAAAAGCAGCGTCAGTGGCTCATCAGGTTGCATACTCACCTTTGGTCTTAAAAGATCAAATAGCTATGGGTTCTACTGTATATCAGGGGCTCAATTTTCCACTAATGACACTGCAGTGCACGCAGCACAAGACGAAGTGGATCATTTGTTGTTAAAGTCATAGTGGAGAACTGCAAAAAGAGGAAGTATCGAAGTATGGCATGGATCGACTACAAAAAAGCATTTGATAGTATCCCACATTCATGGATAAAAAGAGTGCTTAAATATAAGATGTACCCTACAACTGATCAGCTGCATTACAGTGGCCATGAAACAGTGGCAGACCACTTTGCAATTAAGCCATGATAAAAGGACAAATTATTATCCCAGAGATAAAAATTCAAAGGGGAATACTCCAGAGTGACTTGTCAGCACCGCTATTCTGCCTTGCCCTTAACCCATTAAGCTGTTTACTTAACAGCTTAGGCCATGGCTATTACTTTGCTCCTAGAAAACAAACTGTAAAGACTTATGTTCTCTGCTTTTGATTTAAAACTGTACAGCTCATCAGAGGAGGAACTGAAAGCACAACTGCAAGCTGTCAAAACGTTTTCAGATGATATAAGAATGTCATTTGGTCTTGATAAATGTGCAAAACATCAGTTTGGGACAAGAACTTGATATAAGAGAACTTGCGCTAGGAGTGTATAAATATTTGGAAACTGAAGGATCGACAATAAAACAAGAAAAATGTGAATAAAACTTAGTAAGGAATACTTAAGACTTGCATTAATCCCGAAAACAGCAGTGACATCTACGAACAAAATCCAAGCTATAAACCAGTTTGCTCTTCCTGTCCTAACTTACAGTTTTGGAGTGACTGGCTGGCCCCAAAACGTGTTGGATAGATAAATTAGATAGGAAAACAAGGATGCTTCATGCTCACCAAATGATTTATAAAAATCAACACACATCAAGATCATATATTGCCCATTCTGAAGGAGGGATGGGCCTCCTTGAAATTGATTACATGTACAGATCTGTAATCGTGGGACTCCACACATCTGCTGACCTCACAGGACCCAAACATAGCGAAAGCTTTGAAACATGAGAATAAATCTAAGATATCTTCCCTGCTTAATCTAGCAGAACCATATCAGCATCAAGTAGGAACGGAAATCAAACCCGAAGTAGATACAAACTCAGGCAGCAACTGAATGTGCCAAAAAGCAAAAAAGAATAAGGTGAAGGACCAGATGAGAAGGCAAGAAATGTGGAAAATGCGTAAATATAGTGGCAAGTAGAGAAAACTTGAACCTCACGTTGATCAGGAACTAATGCAGGAATGGTTAAGGAGAGGAGAACTCAAACCAAGAGATGAAAGGTTAATATTGGTGGCCCAAGACAATGGGCTGCATACACATTGGTTTACAAAGTCTACTGAACATGTGGGAGAAAGACAAATGTAGGTTTTGCAAAACAGAACTGGAAACAGTTGCACACCTCATTGCGACATACTAATGGCAGAAGGACTGTATACTGAAAGGCAAACTAATGTGGCAAAACTGTTGCACCGGGAATTGTGCAAACATTAAGGTACTGAAATGGCTGAGAAAACACTGGAAACATGAGCCACAAAGCATCATAGAAAATTATGAAGTCTATGTCACACTGGATCATCCATTACCAACAGTTCAAAACAGATACTAGAAAGCCAGATACAGTGGTCCAAGAAAAGACAAAGTAGCACTGATCATTGAAATCACCGTATCCAGTGACTACAGTGTCTTGCGTACAAAGAGACAAAATCATAAAATATAAGGATTTGCAGGCAGAAATGACAGCAATGTGGAAGTGACAGTTCCAACAGTTGTAGGAGCAATGGGTCTTCTAAAAAAAAAAAAAAAAAAAAAATTTACAGTCATACTTAGATATTCTACCAATACATGTAACTTGGTAAGAATTGCAGAAGAAATCATTACTGGGCACATTGCGGGTTCTTGCACTTCTGGCTGACAGACTGAAACAATACTAGTTTCACTAACTTTAACCGTATTTTGACTTGGGAATACAGTCCATTCCAGTCACGGTAATAGAAACCCAAAAGATTTTAGAAATTAAAGCTAGAGGGTGTAATTCCAGAGTGTGCGATCCTTCAGATCGTATGTTTAACAGACTCGTATTGGAGGATTTGAACTGTAATTCAAGGAGAACGGCCTTTCTTTAAGCTGGAAGGAGCAGTTTATGACCTTCAGACAGAAGGCAAGGACCCATCCTTGGCTGCCTTCTCTCACCCTTATATACTAGCATTGCTACAGTCACCCTCTCCCTCTACCAACTACCTCTAGTCAGATTGCTATACTCCTAAAAGCCCCTGCTTGTCTACAATCACCGGAGTATGCTACCCTAAATAACTGTATATTGTACTGCCTTCTTTATCCTTTGCTATCCCTCTTTTCACAACTGATACTCTCTGGTTATTGTGATTAGCTCTTCTATTTCCTCCTTCCACTTTTTTTTTTACCCCTTAGCGACTTCATCTTGTCTGTATCTTTCTTCCTTCATAACTAATTTCCTAGCGACTACATTCTTACTGCTTGTTGTTGCTGGACTCCAAGCTCCTAGCGGTGTTCTTGTAGGATACTCTGTTCCCCTCAGGAAAGCTTCTATTTCCTTTTTTCTCACCTGTACCTCTAACTGTAATGTAAAGCCTGGTCCTTTTTTGCTCTTTTGCCTGCTACACAAGTTACTTCCTATCTCACTTCTTTCTCACTCCTTACTCTTACATTTCCATCATACACTCTTTACAAACTAAGTGGTGTCTCAGCTCCTCAGCTGGACTGATTGCCTACGCTCTCTCTCTCCTCCAACTGTTTCTGCCCCGCTTTGCTCCCCTCCCTACCCCCTTATCCCACCCACCCCACGCACTCCTACCCTTATACCACACAGTCCACACCCCCTTCTTATAGCACCTATCAGGTACAACTACCTCATTTGTAACTCACATCTCATAATTACTCTACCCCCCTCCCTTTCCTACATATCTCCCCTCCCTCTTATACCTAGGCCTAACCAGTAACTCTTCCCTCCTAGCCTCCTCGACCTACAAGATAGACCTAGCCCACCCTTTACCTCAGGAACTCTTCTCATCCTCTCCACACCATGTCTCCAACAACTACAAGTTCTCCTTCCAAAACCTCTATAACAAAAGACATCCTAACTAAACTAGTAGCCCTGGTTATTGCTTCTCTAGTACTCACACTCCCTTATCGCTTGACCTCCTATGAAATAAAACATAATTACCACTTTATTACCTCTTCCAAGCAAACTGCCTCTGAACTCATAACCCTAAATTGTAACCACTCTAACATAACATCTACCTCTTGCTATCTTCTAGCCAAATATCATAGACTATCCCACACCAAATGCAATAATCTCATGTCAAGGAAACTAAGACACAAACTTAACCTTACCATTAAGCCACACTCAGTACACAAGCCCACTACCCCGACAGATAGTGATAAACATCCCAACCCTGGACCAACAAATATCTCTACCAAAGAAACCACAATATTCTCTAACTCACCCCTTCCATTACCAATCTCTAATTCAAACACTTTACTCTTAGGACACCTCAATATTCAAAGTGTCAACAACAAAATTACTCATCTCCACTCTCTTCTGCAATGTCACTCTTTTGACATCATCTGTTTAACTGAAACCTGGTTAAAACCCTTCACTAAAGACACTGAAATCATTCCCCCAGGTTATAACATCCTACGATTAGACCGCAATACTCGTAAGGGCGGGGGGAGTAGCTCTCATATTTAAAACTGAACTAAATATATCCTCAGTTCCCTATAACTCCCCTGAGAACACCAACACTGAACTCCTCATATCTAAGCTACAACTTAACCCTAATAAAGCCATCTATATTATCTGTACCTACCTACCACCTGGTAATAACTCCACAAACATAGAAAGTATTCTTAGTTGGGCTTCAACCACCTACCCACAAGAAACTATAATACTTGGAGACTTCAACCTTGATTGGTTCTCTCAGTTAATTCTAACAACCCAGCCTCCCATATTAATCTCCATGGCTTTACCCAAACTATAAACACCCCACTAGAACTAATAAACCTAACAATAAATAAAGTATACTAGATTGGATCCTTGTTAACAAACCCAAACTAAATTACCTAGCAGGTACCCTGCCTGATGATATGAGTGACCACAACTTAACCTATATCATAAGGCAAAAGAATATCACTATAAATGCCCCTTCCCACAAGTCCGTGCGCAGTAATAAACATTTTAACCCTACTCTATTTAAAACTGAGCTAAATGCCTGTAACTGGAATCCACTAAAAACTCTTCCCCTTAACGAAGCTGTTCAATTCTTTAATACCAAATTCTTAATCTTAGATAACCATGCTCCAAAAAGAACTATCAGAATAAAAGCTAAACCAGCCCCCTGGCTATCTAAAGAAACAAGACAGAAAATATTACTCAGAAACAAACTCTGGCTAAAATGGAGAACAAGTAAATTACCCTCAGATCATCAAACCTTCAGACACCTAAGAAATAGTACTAAAAAAGCTATTCTTTCTGATAAAAAAAACTACTATAGTAACCTCCAGCAATCTAATCACAACAATCCCCAAAAATTCTGGGCAACTTTGAACAAACTTCTTCACCCTGGACAAACTTCCACTCCCTCCCCCTTGGGGTCAGACAATTTCTTCCCATGAAACTGCCAACGCTTTTAACTCCTTTTTTACTAATACTATCAACTCATTAGCCTCTCACCTTTCTGCAGACAACTCTAATGTTCCTCAACTTGCCTCTTCTAATCTACCAATCTTTATAATACAGCCCATCTCTACCACCTTTATCCAAAAATGTATTCAAAAGCTTAAACCATGTACCCCATCAGCTGACCAACTTCCATCTGAATTTCTTCAAAAAGCAGCCACAGAAATAGCCTATCCCATATCTATTCTTATAAACAGAACCATTAAAGGCACCATCCCTGATATCTGGAAAATCTCACATATTATACCCTTACATAAAGGGGGAAACTCCACAGAATATTCTAATTATAGACCCATTGCCCTCCTGTCTCCACTAGCAAAAATCATGGAAAAATGTATTCACCACCAATTAATGAATCACTTAACTAAATATAACATTCTATCTCACTGTCAACATGGTTTCAAACCTTTTCACAGTACTACTACTGCTCTCCTTTCCTTTACCGACTTCATTAACAAAAAACGCAATAATACCCTATCTTCAGCACTTTTTATTGACCTATCAAAAGCTTTTGACATGGTCAATCACCCTCTCCTCCTAAAAATTCTGGAATCACTTGCTATAGAACCAAATGCCATCCAGTGGTTCACTTCCTATCTTTCTAACAGAAAACAGGCTGTCCTCTGGGATAACAAACTCTCCTCTCTTCTCCCTATCTCACTCGGTGTTCCACAAGGCTCAATTCTCGGACCCCTTCTATTCTCCCTTTTCATAAATGACTTACAAGTAGCTATTCCCCAAGCTACTTGCAGACAATATGCAGATGACTCCACACTCATTTGCTCTGCAAAAACCATCCCAGAGCTTCAAACTATTACTCAAAAGATATTCCACACTGTTGAAGCATGGTTCTTAAAACGCTGCCTTCTAAATGCCAAAAAAACAAAACTCCTCCTTTTCAAGCCCACTACCAGATCCCCCCCATTGGACTTCTCTATCTCATCTATTAACAATACTCTCATTATCACCCGACTCTTCTACCAAACTGCTAGGTGCGACGATTGACAACAATCTTACCTTTGATTATCACATAAACAACACTATTAAAACTGTACATAGAAAACTGGGCTCCCTCTATAGAATTAAAACATTCTTATCCCCAACAGCCAAAGCTACTTTGGCACACTCTCATCTTATTTCCACTCTTCTCTATGCCTCACCAATTTACACTAACCTACAGAAAAATAATCTTTCTAAACTGACCACGACCTACAATAGTATAGCAAGATTTGTTACTGGTAATCAATTCAGAAAGTACAGTTTTGTACCTACCATAAATGTAGATGTTCGAAGATCCACATTGCTGCAGTCCTTACACTTGGGTAGTCCGCTGTCCTCGGTCGGCCCGAATATCAAAGTATAAGGCTGACGTCGGTCAAGGCGCATTTGACTGACATCAGGACGTCAGGGTACAAATGTGCATGACCGACGTCATATCCTCAGTCTTTTCTTGCCCCAGATGTCAGAAGACCCTAAAAATAAAGGTCAAAACCAAAAGACAGCAAACAAACAACCATCCTAGCACTAAAAATATGTACAATATATACAATATACACCCTATTGACAACCCAAGCCACACAACCGCCTCTAACTACAGAGGGGAAGGAGGGAGGGTATTGACTGCAGCAATGTGGATCTTCGAACATCTACATTTATGGTAGGTACAAAACTGTACTATGTTCTTCATCTCACATTGCTGCAGTCCTTACACTTGGGTAGAATCCCAAAGCAGTGGTAAGGGAGGATGGCCAAACTATAAGGAAGCAGGAGCTGCCAAAATGCCCTGCAAAACAGCAGTGGCAAAACCAGCCCTGGATTTAGAGTAAAGTGGTAGGTGATAATGCCTAGAGAAAGTATGCACTGAACTCCAAGTAGCTGCCTCCAAAATGTCCTTAGTTGCCACCCCCCTCAAAAAAGCTGTCGAAGTGGCAGTAGCCCTAGTGGAATGAGGCCTAATCCCAGCTGGAATCTCCTTGCCATGATGGGAATAACAGAAAGCAATGCAAAACCCAATCCACTTAGAAATAGTTTGTTTTGACACAGGCTTGCCCTGAGAACTCAAAGCAAAAGAAACAAACTGCTGAGACTGCCTGAACCCTTTAGTTCTGTCCAAATAATATTGCAACTGCCTGTGTACATCTAAAGTGTGCAAAATCTTTTCCCCTTTATTTTGGGGATTTGCATAAAGGTAGGCAAATGAATAGTTTGGTTTAAAGCCACACTAGAAACCACTTTAGGCATAAAGGAAGGATTAGTACGTAAAGATACCCTATCCTTATGGAAAATTAAGAAAGGCTCAACCGCCATAAGGGCCTGCAACTCAGAAACCCTTCTTGCAGAGGTAATAGCCAACAAAAAAGCAGTCTTCCATGATAAAACTTTATTTCAGTACTAGCTGCAGGCTCAAAAGGTTGTAGAGTCAGTTTCTCCAACACAAATTTGAGATCCCAAGCAGGAGTAGGAGCTCTTGGGGGTCTTATATTCTTTGCCCTCTAAGAAATTGCTTGAACAAAGGATGAGAAAACAATGGTGGGTCACAATCATAGTGAGCCGAAATTGCTGCAGCATGAACCTTAATAGAAGAGAAGGACAAACCTTTGTCCAGTAACTCAGTAAGATATTGAAGAGCCACACTTAAATTAGGCTCAGAAACATCAAAATCCTTTGCTGCACTCCAAAATAAAAATCTCTTCCATTTATCTGCGTACACTTTCCTTGTACTAGGCCTTCTAGCTTCCAAAATAACATTCAAAACTTCCTGTGGAAGTGGAGGCCCACTATGGTTCAAAACAGAATATGCCAGGCTGTTAGGTGCAGAGAGTGAAGCTTGACATTGAGCAAATGACTGTACTCCTGAGACAACAGGTGTGGAATCGAAGGCAAAGGCCATGGAGGCTTCCGTACCAGGCTTCTCAGTAATGGGTACCAATGCTGTCGAGGCCAATCTGGAGCTATCAAAATCATCCTCGGCTTGTCTTGTCTGGCCTTTAGTAGTACCTTTGGGAGGAGAGGCAGAGGCGGAAAGGCATACACATGAAGATTGCTCCAATTGAAAGAAAGAGCATCCACTTTCCAAGCTGTGGGATGAAACATTTTTGTGCAAAACTTTGGCAGATGGTGGTTTAGTGGAGAAGCGAACAGATCTATGTCTGGAGTTCCCCATGACACTGTCAATTTCTGAAATACATGAGGATCCAATTTCCACTCGTGGGGATCCATAATTTATCTGCTAAGGAGTTCTGTGCTCCCGGCAGAAACCTTGCCTGAAGATTTAGCTGTAAACTGAGAGCAGTCTCCCACAAAATCATTGCTTGCCTGCATAGAGGATAAGAATGTGTTCCGCCTTGCTTGTTGATGTACCACATGACAGTTGTGTTGTCTAAATCCTGGCAGTGCTGTGTCCATACATTTTTGAGATACCATTGTAGCTTCCTCATATGCAGTTTGGCATTGGGAAGCACCAGAATACAAGATGCCATGAACCCCAAGGCTTGAAGGACTGTCCTTGCAGTCAGCCTGGACTGATGAGACAACTGATGAAAGTAAAGGGAAAGATTCTTTTGTTTGTCCGGGGTCAAAAAGGCCATCTGGGATGCTGCATTCAGTCTCACACCCAGAAAGCACATGTCCTGAGAGGGTACTAGACTGGACTTTATTTCGTTCACAGAATACCCCAGGCATCTTAGCACTGCTATCACATAGTCCAAATGAAGAAGCTCGTCCCTTCCTTGAGCCAGAATCAGGCAATCGTCCAAATAAGGATAGATCTGTATTCCTTTTAACCTGAGGAAAGCTATCACTGGAGCCAGAACTTTCGTGAACACTCTGGGAGCAGTAGATAAGCCAAAGGGCAATGCAGAGAACTGATGAGAAGTCCCAGCTCAAAAACGCAGATACTTCCTGCAACTCAGTCTGATAGGAACATGAAGATAAGCCTCCTTGAGATCCAAAGTTACCATCCAATGATCTTTGCCCAGCAGAGGTAAAAGCTGCTGCAACGTCAACATTTTGAACTTGGGAATGTCCAGATAAGTGTTGAGGATATATAAGTCCAAAATTGGTCTCCACGTGTTCCCTTTCTCTGGTACTAGGAACAGGCGAGAATAAAATCCTAGGCCCACTTCTGGCATGGGAACCGGCTGAATGGCCCCTATTTGGAGTAACAGAGAAATTTGCTTGTGAGCCTCTATTCTTTGTTGAGGAGGAACGTCTGGCATGCCTTTGAAAGGAGGCAAGGTATGGAAATAAAACCTGTAACCGTGGTGTATGATATCCAATACCCATCTGTCTTGGGTAATTAAACTCCAATTTTCTTTGAAAAGTGCCAACCTTCCTCCCAAAGGTGCTGCCAGACGAGAAGGCTCTGGCAGCTGAAAAGGTAGGTCATTGGGTCTGTTTACGAAAGGACTGACCCTGCCCTCACCCGAAGACTGTGCAGGAGAACTCCTGTTCTAGGCCTGAAAGAGCCCTGAGCTCTGACCCTACCACGTCTAGATCTACCCCTAGACTGGGAATCATAAGAAGGATACGTCCACCCCTTAGTAGGCCAATTTCTACTAAACTTTGGAGGCTGAACCTGCAAAAAATCTTTAACAGTCTGCATAGACTTAGCCTTGTCTTCCATTTTCTTTAAAACTGTCTCAACAGGAGAACCAAACAACACATCAGATTATAAAGGAGCATCTAAAATCCTTGTTTTAACATGGTCAGATAAATTCTGATCCCTCAGCCAGGCGTGCCTGCGAAGAACTGACCCAGTGGCAGCCACCCTAGACGAGGCCTGTACAGCATCAAAACCACATTGCAAAGAATGCTTACCCACCTGTTCAGAAACATGTACTAAATCTTGTAACTCTTTACAATCAATACCTTCCGCCAGAGCATCAACCTTAGACTTCAATTGTGAAAGGAGATAGTTTTGGTATTTCAACATGTGGAACTGGCAATTCAAAGCCCTCATAGCTAGAGTGGAAGAAGTATAAACTTTCTTTCCCCATCTATCCAAAGCCCTGGCCTCTTTATCTGTAGGAACCGGATTCTAGACAACAGAAGCCTTAACACCTTTAGGCCCCTGACTAACAGTTTCTGGGTCTGCCCTAGGACTCTTAAAAAGATACTTATGAGCTTCAGGCACCCTGTAATACCTATCCGGCTTAACAGGAGCAGGAGGCAAAGAATCAGGATTAAGAGAAGCCTCTGTAAAAACATCTTCCACCACATCCAAAACAGGAGGTATAGCCAAAGGCCTATGCTGGGGTAAAAACAAAAATTCCCTAAGCCTTTTCCTGGAATCAGAGAAGTCCTGACCTTCCCACTTAAAATGCTCCCTCATGGAATGAAGAGTTTCTGAAAAAGAAAAATCCTCTCAGGAGGAGAAGCAGAAGGAGTAGAATCATCCACATCAGAATCAGAATAAGGAGAATACTCCTACAAGTCTTCAGCCGAAGACTCTGAAACATCCGAAGCCTGCTCAAAACTCCCTAGCTCAGGCTCCACCCTAGGTCTCTTATCAGGAGGGGGCAAAGAACCCTAATCAAAGTAATCAAATCTTCTGCCATTTTAAGCATATGCTTCTTGGGCACAGTTCCTGAAGAACTAGGGGTGACACCAACTGAAGCTAAACCTGGCCTGCCTCTGGGAGAAGCCTTGGAAACAGAAGGAGAGGGCCTAACCACCCTAGGAAGGGAGGGGAGTATAGTAACCTGAGAAGCCCCTTCAGCCTGACCTGCCTCCTGAGAGGCCACATCCTGCAATAACAAAGTCTCTCCCTGGGATCCCAAAGAAACCTCCGTGGAACCACCGGCTCCACCGACACCTCTAAAGAACCGGCGTCCGCACGGACGGTTCTTCTAGCCGAGGCTAAACTGGTTTGTCCTTGCGCTTCTTTGAAGAAGCGGGCGGAGCATCCGACGGCATTTTATAATTGCACCGCTTCCAAGACTAACCTGGCACAATCTAACCTTCTCTTTATAGTGCGCTTATTGAATCTAGCACAAGAGCGACACCCAACAACGCCGTGCTCAGGCCCTAAACAAGGAATACACAAAGTATGATAGTCTCTATGCGGTATCTGTTTCCCACAAGAAATACAATTATTCACTTTTTCTGACATCCGGTAAACCACTGAGGCAAGAAAAACTAAAATATTCCCCAACGGGGTACTTAGCCAACTTTGACTCGGTCTGAAACTCCGAAATCGAAAAATTTCAGAACGCCAACCGGCACTTGCAATGCTGCTTCTGCATCGGACCATGCGGCAAAAAAGACTGAGGATATGACGTCGGTCATGCGCATTTGTACCCTGACGTCCTGATGTCAGTCAAATGCGCCTTGACCGACGTCAGCCTTATACTTTGATATTCGGGCCGACCGAGGACAGCGGACTACCCAAGTGTAAGGACTGCAGCAATGTGAGATGAAGAACATCCCACCACTGCCTGAACCTACAACAACTTCACTGGCTTGAATTACAAAACATGTTGCTTCTTTCCCAACTTCCCATTATCCAAAGAGCGTTTTATCTGCCAAACACTCCTGCATTTTCTAATCTCTTTACCCCTTATTCTAATCTGAACTCGCTCCGCTCCTCTGGCAAACTCCTAGTTACTTCTACCAAATCCAATAACCTTGCAGGCGACTCCCTATTCTCTAACACCATTGGTAAACACTGGAACCAACTTCCCTCTGAACTGACTTCTATCCTATCTCCTGTCCTTTTCAAACAAAAACTTAGAATTTACCTTAGAAAACACTGGCTATGTCCCTGCCTTAACCCAGACTGAAACCATGTATTCTACTATTCCACTTCCCCTCCATCTCTGTGACTTCTGTTACCTTCTATTTTATTTCTTCACTACTTAACACTTACCACTCCACTATCCTTCTCCTCCTGATTATATTACTCAGATTGCTGAGGGTTCATATAAATAACTAATCTACTTAATTGTCTTTAAATGTCTTTTTCTCTTTCTTAAGATGTTAGATAATGCTAAATAAGTTATGCATTTTTTATTACAAGAATGTTGTGTGCATTTGTTGTACAACTGTTAATTTTGTGTGCAATTAGTTTGTTTTTTTTCCTATTATATTTCCAGATACTGTTTATTTCCCTCCTTACTTTTTTATGCTGCTCTTTATTGCATCCTATGTAATAGTTACTATGTCTATGTGGAGCTTTTCTCCCCGGGCCTCTGCTGAAAATGGAAATATATCCAGTTAGACTAGCCTGGTTAACAAATGTAAAATAAATAAAAATAAAATTATATATTATACACACGCGTATATATATATATATATATATATATATATATATATATATATATATATATATACATATATTTTTTTTTTTTTATATTTATATTTATATTTATATTACAAATAAACTATACATTACACATGTTTAAAATGTTGTACAAAAGGGGAAACATTTGTACATAACAGGTCTTTAAAATGTTGTACTAAAGAAGCAATATCTTCAAAATTCTAAAGCTTGAAATTTATAAACTATGGAAAATGTCCTGGTTCACAGAGTGGCGTGATGCTAAATCGTTCTGTTGCAAAAAATTAGGAAATGGTGCAGTCAGATACAGAAAATACATGCACAGCAGTTTCATCAAGAAAATGACTTCAATTAACATTGCAATACTAATGATTACCTCCTAAGGAAAGCAGGGGGACAGATGTGATCAAGATGTAGGCATGTGATTTTGAGTAGCAAACAGGAAACCATGATTTAGGGGAAAAATGTTCGAGTAATGGGCTGAGAGAGAAAGATCTGTCTAGAAACAAATTAACAATAAAACTGAGGTAGTGCAGTTCTCAAGGACACGAATGGGCCTATTCAGGCAAAGCAACTCAACAGTACTTCGAGGATGTGGAATGTAGCTGCCACTTCTGCTTGGGATTAAAACAATAACTCCCACTGTACTGATTTTCAGGCATCTGACTACTGATGGCAAAGGCAACTTTGCATAATCTTTCATGATGTGCATCAACATCAGCAATATTTTGCAGCATTTCTTAGGAAAAAAAAAACATGCATCTTTTTATACAATGATGAACAGGGGCAGAGTGGGACAAGTCTACACAATTATTACAAATTTGAAAATTCTACAGGATATTACATATTATATGGACATAACTGTTTGATGAACATCCGAATAACTGAAAGTAGTAATTTTGTTAGGACACCTTTTTAGTACTGCTTGCATTACCCTTATGAGATACAGCCAATACACTTCTGGACTGCTGTAAGTTTACACTCTATTATCCAGTTAGTATGGTGTGAGAATATTATGTAAGCTTAAGATACAATCCTAAGAATTTAAAGAACTTAAATTTACTAAACATACTTTTAATGTGGTCTGAGCTGTACAATGATGGGATATTACTGAGTCTCTGGTTAAGGGACAAACATCACTATAATTTACAAACTGTAACCCAATGGAAAAACTCATGAAATGTCTTTTCTAGTTGAGAATGAACACTGGAAAAGTTTCTCTCTCCTAGTAGAATGACTAAATAGGTCAGCATACTAAGTTTAATGGCAGCCTTTTACAAAATGTAGAAGAGAAGGTACATCTGCCAGATATTTTCTGAACATGTTTCAGTGATTCCAAAATCGCCAATGAATGGAGCTGTGGGCAGCAGCACAGACTCTTCACGGTGCCCTATAGGGGGAAAAAGTTGTACAGACCAACTGCTTTGGGCATCTACTGCGGTGCGCAGTATCCAAGATAGAACACAGATCACAGACTGCGTGCCGTGGCAGGGCTAGCCACTCTATATAAAAATATGGATCTAGGTGATTCAGTCATGTTGACTAATGTCGCCAAAAATGGGAATGGGTAGCTACCGGTGATAAGTGGGTTAAGGACACAGCATACTCTGACCCACATCAGGTACCCTTGCTAATGGTAGGAGGGGTATGTGTGCCCCTACTGGCCAGTGTGTGCCCACCATAAAGCCAGGCAGCCCTGGGTCAATAAGCTACTGGCCAGTGTCTTGCTGCCCATCTGGGTTACCTGGGATAGCTCTGTTGAGCGCAGGCTTAATTTAGGCTCACTGATAGGAAGCAGCTTAAAAGTGGATGACATGACAGAGAAGGGTGGACATCTGGCTAGAAATGGTGTAGGGAACTGTGGTGAAAGATGCTTCAGAAGGCAGTGAGAGATATCATCAAAATTAACGACAGACTCATGGCAATCATACTACAGTGTCACGATAGGGCAGTATTCATAATCTCAGCCTATGCCCCACAGCAGAGTTGTGATAGCGAGGAAGAGTGCATTCAGACAGCAGTTGCAGGACCTACTAGATAAAGCAGGGCAACATGAATTGGTGTTGATAATGAGTGATCTGAATGCACATATCGGGACAGACAGAACAGGATACGAGGACTGCCTGGGTCCACATGGGTGGGGCAACAAGAATAGGAGGAGAAGCCATTCTAGACTTCTGTCTGGCAAATGGCTTGATGGTAGCCAACATATGGTTCAGAAAGAAAGTCAAGATCACATACAAGAGTAGCCAACATGCAACTCCGGTAGACTTCCTCCTAGTAAGGAAGAGGCACTGGGGTAGAATCCACGATTGTACAGCCATCCCCAGTGAAACAGTTGGCCCACAGGATAAACCATTAGTTGCCACAATCAGCTGCAAGCAGTGGTCAGAAAAGGCTCTAAGATCAGAGACCAGACTGATGACCTGGAAGTTGACTGGAAAGTACAGCAGTTCAAGGAATTACTCAGGTCTCTAGCACCCCAAAAAGATGAGGAAATAGGTGGAGTTGAAGAGTGGCAGTGCCTAAAACACCATGTGCTAGGACTACAGAAAAGATGTGGCAGAGCCAGGTATGGAAATAAGGTACATAAGGAAAGGTGGTGGTGGAATGCAGAAGTCAGGGAAGTCATCAAAATAAAAGAGCGCAGGAAGATGTGGAAGATCGAAAAGACTGACCAGGCTAGGAAGTACTACTGGTTGGCTAAGAAATAAGTTGCAATAGCAAAGAATAGGGCATCGGAGGCACTCTACAAACTTCTGGAAAGTGACTCAGTAAGGGGCAGAAAGAAATTAACAGGTTGCAAGGCAAAGACAGAAAGATAAAGATGGTCAGACACCCTTCGTAAGGGATGCCAGCAACAACCTGCTCACCAGTCCATAGGACATCAAAAGCAGATGGAAGGAGTATTTCCAGCAGCTTCTGAATGAAGAAAACCCCAAAGAAGCTGTACTGCCCCAGAAACAGCCTACGAGGAGAGAAGAGCCCACCTTAGAAGACCAAAGGACAGCACTAAGAAAGATGAAGTCAGGGAAAGCAGCACTCAGTTGAGGTCACAGCAGATATGATGAAGAAGCTGGGTGAGATAGGGGAGAAATGGATCCTGAGGGTACCAATAGTGTGGAAAGGAAGGAGTATCCCAGATGACTGGAGAATAAGCATACTCGTACCAGTGTACAACAACAAAGGGGACATCCACAACTGTGGGCAGTACAGAGGCATCAAACTCCTACCACATTGCATGAAAGTTCTGGACAGTGTGACTGAAATGGACATGCAGAGTAGTAGAATGGAAGATTAGCAGTTCAGATTCAGAACAGGATGCAGCACAATTGACCTGATGTTTGCATTGAGACCGATACTTGAGAAGAAGCTAGAGATGAGGAGTGTGTCCAACTGGGCATAGACTTGGAGAAAGCATATGACAAGGTCCCAAGAAAGCTGATCTAGGCAGTACTGCTGTGGTCTGAAGTCCCAGAAACATTAGTAGAATTAGTGCAGGCTATGTACAAGGACCCAGCGACTCAAGCACAAACAGTGTTTGGCCTTACAAAGGGGTTCCCAGTGTATGCAAGGTTCAGCTCTGAGCCCACTGCTGTTCATACTGGTGATGGACTACATTAGCAAAAATATTAGAGGGGAAGGATCAACGAAGCTGCTGTATGCAGATGTGGCAGTACAGGCAGACTCTGAGCTAGAACTTCTGCAAAGGATTGGAGAATGGAATGCAAATCTGAAGATACATGGGAGGAAACTACGCACAGATAAGACAGTGGTAATGGCAGCAAATTGAGGAAACCAGAAGAAGCTAAGAATAGAGATAGAAGGGAAGATAATGGAACAGGTGCTTCAAGTATCTGGGAGGGGTGGTTGAGGAGAAGGGCAGTCTGAATGAAGAGGTCAAAGCTAGAATAAGAGGGGCTGCAGCCAACTGGCAGAGTATCAGATGCAGTTTATGACAGCAGAATGCCAAAGAAGCTGAAAAGTAAGGTGCACTAGACAGTGGTGCGACCAGTACTATTGTATGGTACAGAAGCCTGGGCAGTAAAGGCAGAACAGTTGAAGAAGCTAGAGATGATGGAAATGAAGTGCCCGAGAAAGGTGGCAGGATGCACACTGCGGGACAGAAAGAAATGAGGACATTAAGAGCAGAAGCCAAAGTAGCTCCAATTGC
>NC_056747.1:359965941-360063441 GCF_019279795.1 Protopterus annectens | reverse complement strand
AGGCCATGGTTTTGCCTGTGACATGCTCAACAGTGGATACCAGTGTTGCCTTGGCCAGTCTGGAGCTATCATTATCACTCTTGGCTGTTCCTCCCTGATCTTCAGTAGAACCTTGTACATCAAAGGGAGAGGTGGGAATGCATATACTTTTAGAGCTTTCCAGCTGAGAGAGAGTCCACCCTCCATGCTTGTGGGTGGTATGTCCTTGAGCAGAATTGTCTTCAGTTGATGGTTGAGGGGGGATGCGAATAGATCTATCTCCGGCATTCCCCATGCCTTTGTTATGAGTTGGAAGATGTCTGGGTGCAGCATCCATTCGTGTGCATCCATGGTAGTTCTGCTCAAGCTGTCTGCCAGTGTATTTTCCTTTCCTGGCACGAACTGGGACTGCAGTTGGATATTGAGTTTCAGGCATAGCTCCCAAAGATTCATAGCCAGCCGGCATAGAGGGTAGGAGTGTGTGCCTCCCTGCTTGTTTATGTACCACATGACCGTGGTGTTGTCTGTCCTTATTAACAGGTGGCCTTGATGGAGGAAGGGTTTGAAAGCCTCGATTGCATGCACCACTGCCAGCATTTCCTTTTGGTTTATGTGCATGTGTAGCTGTCTGAGACCATAGGCCTTGGATACATTTGTCCTCCATGTGTGCTCCCCATCCTCGGTCTGAAGCGTCCATGGTGATGGTTTGTTTTTGGTTTGTTGAAAGGCAACCCTCTGTTGGACTGGCAGGCCTGAGCCCACCACAGGAATTCCTTTTGAAGGCAAGGAATGATTGGTATCAAAGTTTCCAAACTGTGACTGTTGAGACCATACACTCAGATACCATTGTAATTTTCTCATATGCAGCCTGGCCTGTGGTATCAGAATTATGCAGGATGCCATGTATCCAGGGCCTGCAGGATTTTCCTTGCAGTAAGCTGAGCTTGTCTTGTCAGATTCATGAAGTAATCTGGAAGTTGTTTTTGTTTTTCTTCTGTGAGAAAGGCCATTTGGGTTGTTGTGTCTAGATCCGCACCCAGAAAGGTTATCCTTTGGGATGGAACCAGTCTTGATTTTTGGATGTTGACTGTGTATCCCAATGCCTGTAGTAGGCGGGTGGCATAGGCCAAGTCTTCTATCAAATTTACCTTGTTGTCCGCTTGTATAAGGCAGTCGTCCAGATAAGGGTAGATTTGAATCCCCTGAAGTCTGCAGTGTGCAATTACTGATGCCAGGCATTTCGTGAATACTCTGGGCGCAGTAGATAAGCCAAAGGGCAATGCTGAGAATTGATAATGCTCTGATCCTGCAAGAAATCTGAGGTGTCTTCTGCAGTTTGGTCGAATAGGGACGTGCAGGTATGCCTCCTTGAGATCTAGAGTCACCAGCCAAGACTCCTTGCCCAACATGGGAAGAAGTTGCTGTAGGGTCAGCATCTTGAATTTTGGCACAATGAGGGAAGTATTCAGTGCGGACAGGTCGGGAATAGGCCTCCATTGATTTTCTTTTCTTGGTACAAGGAATAGTCTTGAGTAAAATCCTTGGCCCTGTTCTGAAAGTGGTACTTTTTCTATAGCTTTCATTTGAAGCAAGTTGTTGATCTGCTTTAAAGCCTCTGCCCTCTGATTTGGTGGTAGGTTTGGCATTCCGTTTCTTTTTGGCAAAGTGTGGAAGTGGAACCTGTATCCTTTGTCTATTATTTGCAGTGTCCATGTGCCCCTAGTAATATAATGCCAATTTTTTGAGAATAAAGCAAGCTTTCCGCCCAAGGGTGCTTCCAGTTGAGCCCTGGTGGGCGGAATCAGAGTAAAGTCATTGAGCCTGTCCTGGTGTAGTAGTTGTTGCTGCTGTTGCACTACCTCTCTGGTTGGCAGGTTGCCACTGACGGCCTCTGTAAGAGCCCCTAGATTGGCCTCTGCCTCTGGGGCGTCTGTTCCTGCCTCTCTGGGCTCTGTCCGAGTCTGGAAAGGACCAATTCTTAGTAGGCCAGTTTCTGCTAAATCTCGGTGGTTGTACTTGTAGGAAATCCTTAACTGTTTGCACAGATTTTGCCTTTTCTTCATACTTTAAGATCTCCTGAGCAGAGGAGCCAAATAAATTTTGTTTCTCCACTGGAGCATCCAGGAGTTTAGCTTTAACATGGTCTGGCAAAGATTGTTCCTTCAGCCAGGCATGCCTACGAATAACTGCCCCAGTCATAGCTGACCTAAATGAAGCCTCCAATGCATCATAACCACACTTTAAGAAATGATTACTAACCTGCTGTGAGTTGTGTACCAAATCCTTAAGGGATTTACGGTCAAGGGGCTCAGGAGAAGAAAGCTTCTTGTTCAGTTCATCTAACAAATACTCTTGGTACTGTATCATATGAAATTGACAATTTAGTGCCCTGACAGAAAGAGTTGCAGAAGTATATACCTTCTTTCCCCATCTCTCTAAAGCTCTAGACTCTCTTTCAGAAGGTAGAGGATTTTTGGCAGTGGCAGCCGCAACCCCTTTAGGGCCCAGAGTAATAGTTTCTGGGTCTGCAGAATGGGCTTTATACAGATGGAAATGAGAATCCGGGACCCTGTAGTATCTATCAGGTTTGGCAGGGGCCGGGGGGAGAGCATCAGGGGCTGTACTGACATCATTGTACACATTATCAATTACATTCAAAACAGGAGGTATAGCTAAGGGCCTCTGCTGAGGCAAATGTAAAAGGTCCTTAATCTTTTTCTAGAATCAGAGAATTCCTGACCTTGCCATTGAAAATGCTCTCTCATGGAGTGTAGAGTCTCACCAAAGGAAAACTCTTCAGGAGGGGAAAAATCCAAGGGAAATGGCAAACCAGAAAGTCTCTCTTGTGAAAAAACACCAAATTTATTAGTGCAACTCTCCAAATGTCACAAACACGAACTCAGACAAATACTCGCCATTTCCCTTGGATTTTTGGTCGAGTTGCACAGCTGTTTTTTTGGGTCTTGAGGAGGGGAGGCCGAAGGGATAGATTCTTCAGCATCAGAATCCTCATAGGGCGAAAAAGCCTCCTTCTGGTGGTTGACAACTCAGAACCATCCGGGGACTCATCTGAAGAGTGTGGGTCAGAAGGCTCAGTCCTGGTCCTTTTGTCTGGTGGAGGGTGAGAGGCCCTGTCCGGGTGAGGTTGTGAACCACTAATTAAAGAAATAAGGTCCTCTGCAAGGCTGAGGATCTGAGTACTAGAGGAAGGCCTCTGGGAGGTAGTCTTGGGAGGCAAAGCTTTAGAAAGTTTAGCAGCTTTAGCCCTGGAGAAGGCCTTAATGGACATGGAAGCAGGGGGCCTAGCTGCCCCACGTGCAGGAGTAGGTATGTCCAAAGGAATGGTGTCTGACATATCCTGGACACTGGTTTCGGTAGGTAGCTCGGTAGCCGACTCAGCCGGGGCCTCCCGGGCCGCGGTGGTCGGTTGAGTGGATTCGGATGAAGGAATCTCCGAGGACTCTGTTTCGGCCGAAACAGAGACACTCGCGGTAGGCTTTACCGTGGTTTCAGCCGAAACCGCGGGCCGCGAGTGTCGGTCCTTGTCCTTCCGTTTTTTCACCAAATGTGATGTCGGAGTCTCCGACGGCATTTTATATGCAAAACTAGCCCCAAAAAATTCCTCTGCAAACTCCGACCGACGTCTAAGAGTTCGTCGGTTGAAGGAAGCACAGGCTGAACAGGACGATATGTCGTGGTCTGGGCCTAAGCAAGGAAGGCAGTAGGAATGGAAATCCTCATGAGGTATTTGTTTCCCACAAGTTAAACAATTATTTACTTTATCTGACATCGGCTGAGGCAATAAAGAGTCCCCAACGGGGTACTTCGCTTTCTCTAAGTCTTCGGTAGCTGAAATCACTGGATCTGACCGACCGGCACTTGCGAACAGCTTCTGCTTCGGGCACCGCGCGGAAAGAAAGACTGAGGAAAATGGCGTCGGCTGATGCTTTTATACCCCAGACGCTCTGATGTCGGGGAAGGTGCGACATCAGCCGAGGCCAGACCCAGACTTTGGAATCCGGCCGACCGAAAGGCTGCCTGAGGCAGGACAACCCCATATGTTATGACTGCAGATGCACCCTTGAAGGACATCAGCAGAATCATTAGTAGCTACTGGAAAACAGAACTGTCCAAGAACTTGCCACAAAGGCAAAAATTCAAGTGCATCATTATTGTACAGTAGTTCCAGCTACTAGATGATCTACAGAAAGCCCAACATCCAGATATCAGAACCCTTCCACTCCACGCATGGCAGATGGTGCATCAGGACGTCTCCAGTATAAAACCAACACCTCCTCGCACCAGATTAGTGTTCTCTTACCCACAGAGGAAGGCCATGCACTCTGCAGGCTTTAGTCTGGCTCTGGGAAGACCATTACCAGAATGCAGAACTCTCATCTGCTACATTAATGCAGAAGGAACAGGGCTCCCCCAAATGTGACTTGCATCTGAGTAGACCCAATTTTCTACAAAAAAGGGAAAGGGTACCTCACCTCAGGATGCCCACAATCAGCTTGACATGGTGGGAGGGAAACCGTATTGATCTACTCAAGTCAACTATTAATTAGCATGTTCTTATACATATACCACGTCCTTTATTTAGATCCCTGTTGCAGCAGTCCTGAAAATTAGGGACATTTCCCAGAGTCCTATAAAGAAAGGAGTGTTTGGAATGGAATGATTAGGCCACAAACCCAGTTCTTGACCTAGAAGTGTCCAGCTTGTAATGCTTAAAGTGTGGATGGAAGAACAAAAAGCTAATTATAAAGCTGTCTGAATAGTGGCCATTCCCAAGAAAGGCCACAGAAAGTACAGTTTTGTACCTACCATAAATGTAGATGTTAGAGTGTTCACCCTGCTGCAGTCATCACACTTGGGTTATCCTACCATCAGGCGGTCCTGCAGTCGGTCTGAGTTCCAAAGTCTTGGTCCAGCGTCCGTTGCTGTCGCTTCTTCCCGGATGTCAGAGCGCCAGGGATATACAAGAGGCATACGACACCATTTTCTTCAGTTTTTCTTGCCCCAGATGTCAGGTGCCCCCAATAGGTAGGCAAAATTATATACCTAGATAAAAATAAAACAATACCTTTAGGCACAAGCAAATACACCACAGAGGTTGAATAGGATAGAGTGGTATAGATAAGTTCAGCTAGTTCAGAGGGGATGGAGGCAGGGTAACCTAGACTGCAGCAGGGTGAACACTCCAACATCTACATTTATTGTAGGTACAAAACTGTACTATGTTCATCGTGTTACCCTGCTGCAGTCATCACACTTGGGTTGAATCCCAAAGCTAAGGATGGGAGGTGGAGTTAAACAGGGTTGGAAGGAGCTAGTAGGCCCTGCAAAACTGCAGTGGCAAAACCAGCTCTAGTCTTAAAATATAGAGGTAAGTGATAGTGTTTGGTGAAGGTGTGCACTGAACTCCAAGTTGCAGCTTCCAGAATATCCTTGGTTAGCACTACCCTGAGAAAGGCTGCGGATGTAGCTGTAGCCCTGGTGGAGTGGGACCTAATGTTAGCAGGTACCAGTTTCCCATGATGCGTGTAGCAAAAACGTATGCAATGCCCTATCCATTTAGAAATGGTCTGTTTTGAGATAGCTTTTCCTTGTGATCCTGTAGCATAGGCTACAAAGAGCTGGTCAGAATTTCAGAAAGCCTTAGTTTTATCCAAGTAGTAATGTAATTGCCTGTGAATGTCCAAAGAGTAAAGGAGTCTTTCTCCTTTGTTCTGGGAATTTGGGAAAAAGGTGGGCAAATGAATGGTTTGGTTTAGGGCCACACTGGATACCACCTTTGGCATAAAGGAAGGGTTAGTTTGTAGAGAGACTCTGTCTTAATGAAAAATGAGGAAAGGCTCCACTGCCATTAGTGCCTGTAGCTCTGAGACTCTTCTATCTGAGGTTATTGCAAGTAGCAGGGCAGTTTTCCATGAAAGAAATTTTAAATCAGCTGAAAAAGCTGGTTCAAAGGGCGGCAGTGTAAGCTTTTCCAGAATAAAGTTAAGATCCCAAGTAGGTGTTGGTGCTCTCCTTGGCGGTCTTATGTTTTTAGCCCCTCTGAGGTACTGTCTTAGGAGTGGATGTGAGAATAAAGGAAGATCTGTGTTGTAATGAGCTGAAATTGCTGAGGCGTGGATATTAATAGATGAAAAGGAAAGACCTTTGTTTAACATCTCTGTTAAATATTGTAGAATCTGAGGAATGTTTGGATCAAGGGGATTTTGGCCTTTAGCCTGGTTCCAGGCGCAAAATCTTCTCCATTTGTCTGAATAGGTTTTCCTGGTGCTGGGCCTCCTGGCCTCCAGAATGACAGTTTAGTACTAGGCTATCTGCCCTGGAACATTTATAAGCCTAGCCATATTGATGTGGCTTTTGCCACCCCATGTAATGGTACAAAAAAGTGTACAGAATAGATTTAGAATACTGTGCCTCTGTCTGGTAGTGACACAGTGAAGACCCCCTTACATAACAGAATTAGTTTAGTTTACTATGCCTCTAGTGTACAGAATAGATTTAGAATACTGTGCCTCTGTCTAGTAGTGACAGAGATGACCCCTGGGGTAAACCTACAATCTCCCATCCACTCAAGTTTTCTCTTGGAGAGTCAGTGAGGGGCTCTGCCTAACAAACTGGGATTCTGTTCTAGAGTATGGGAAGCCTCTGAGTTATGAATCTGTCCCTTCAGCATGTCCTAGTCATATTTGTGCTGAGGTTTAAATCTTTAGCTCTCGTGGTTCTGATGGATTTGGATTTTTTGAGGTGGAGCATGTCCATCAATTCCTGACTGGACAATGCCTTGTACGTCAGGCACAGATCATCTCTGAGTAGGCAGTATGCTACTGAATAGAGCTGGAGTTTCTTTAGTCTGGCCGCATAGGACATATGTTGGAGACCCTTGATTCTCTTGGTGAGGTACTCTTGGGGTCTCTCGAGCTGTTGCAAGTGCCGGACGAGGTACATACCAAATGGGGCATTGTACTCAATCATGGGCCTGATAAGGGAGGAGTATAAGGGTACAATGAACTCCTTTGATCTGGATGCGAATCCCTTCATGATAAGGTGGGCAAGGTAGAAAGTCTTTCTAACCACTTTGGCAATGTGGGTGTCAAATGAGAGGTCACTATCAACTTGGGTCCCCAGGTCTCAGATTACTTTTTCCGTACTCAGTGGGTTACTGTCTATGTGATAATTTGTGGGTACTTTGTTTTTCCCAAAGGGGATGACTATACATTTATTGGCATTTAGTTTAAGGCCATGACTCCGGCACCAGTTGTCCGTTTCAGTGAGGCCTTTCTGTAGGATGTGTGTGTCAGCTGGTGCATCGACTATGGCGCCTAGTTTTCAGTCATCTGCGAACTTTGTCAGCCACAACCCTCCCATGTTTGTTTTCACATCTGAGAAATAAATGCCGAACAAGAGGGGTCCCAGGACAGAGCCCTGTGGGACACCATTTGTGACTGGCTTTGAGTGACATGGCTCTAGCGATTTTGCAGTTTGCAACCCATCTTGTGACATATGGATTTACATTTAAGCTGTTGAGCTCGTCTATAATGCCCGAGTGGGGTATTGTGCCGGAAGCTTTAACCAAGTCCAGGTAGGCTGTATGGACTGCTTCGCCCTCGTCAATGGCTCTAGTGACTGTTTCGAAAAAAAGTCAACCAGGTTCAAAAGGCAGGATCTGCCCTTTACAAAGCCGAACTGGGTGGGATCAAGTGTCTTTAAGTCCCCAATGTCTCGGTTTATGAGTTCCATAAGGATTCTTTCCATAGCTTTGCAGACCAGGCTAGTTAAGCTTATGGGGCGGTAGTTACCAGGGTCTGTAGAGGTGCCTCCTTTGTGGAGTGGGACTACTGTTGCTGTACACCAGTGCTCAGGTACATATCCTGTAGTAAGGCTAAGGTTAAATAGCATTTTTATGTGCGGGTTTAGCTCCTCTTGAAGTTCACGTAGTATGCAACCCGGGATACCGTCAGGTCCCATCGATGCTGTGTTTTTAGCTTTGCTGAGGGCGGTTCTCACCTGGACATCTGAGATGACAGGGAAGTTACATTCAGCTGGGATAAGTATTTCTTCTTTTGGGGGTGAGGGAGGGGAGAAATTTGCACTGAACCTGTCTTCCAGAATGTTGGCAATATCTGTGGGTTCAGTGTATTTGTCATTGTGAACCAACTCTGAACATATCTGAGAGTTTCCGCCCAGGTTTCTAACATAGCAGAAGAAGGCCTTGTGGTTATCTTTAGTGTCCATAGCAATTTTTCTCTCAAAGTTGGCCTTGGATGTTTTTATGAGAGAACATAGCTTTCTACTAGTGCTGATCAGAGTTGCCTTCTCTTTATGGGATTTTGCTCTGTCGTGCAGTAGCTTCCTTCTTTTGTTATACAATTTGTTTATGGCTGGGGTCCACCAGACAGGACGCCTGCCCTTGGTGGAGAGGGTCTTGGTTTTATTTGGGATTGCATGATCCATGCATTCTTGGAGATGTCCGTAGAAAGCATTTGTGAAGGATTCTGCATTGTGGGATGTGGTTTCCACTGGCCCAGTGGGCTTAAAGGATACCATCTTAGTTTTAAGAAGTGTAAAGTCGGCTTTTGAGAAGTTTTTCACTGTAGTCTTTTGTGTTGGGGGTGGAGGTGGGATATGTATATCAAGGGTGATTAGTTTGTGGTCAGATCTCACTAGCGAGGGGTATACTTCCTGCGTGGAGCACTTTTCCCCCATGTTTGTGATGATCAGGTCTAGTATATTATCTCCCCTTGTGGGAGAGGTGACTAGCTGTTCCATTGCATTTGAATTTATGAACCTTTGGGCTAGGGTGTTTGGGCTAGAACAATGCACCCAGTCTATGTTAGGGTAGTTGAAGTCTCCCAATATGATGGTGTTTGGTGAGACATTCATATCCTCCAATGTCTTCAAGAAGGCTGAATGGGGTTCCTGAGGTTGGGAGGGTGGTCTGTAACATGCTACCAGTTGTGTAGCAGTTTTGCCTATGGTTAGTTGCACCTGGATGGTCTCTGATGCTTCATGTGTTGCCACTAACCTGGAGGTGTGGGTGTCCTTGATGAATATGGACACTCCTCCTTTTGGTTTGGCCCGAGTTTTGGGGCCGAAAAGCATGATACGAGGTATAGCCTGGTAGCGCTGGGGTGCTCTCAGGAGCCTTGAACCAGGTTTCAGTTACTGCACAGACATCGATGTTCTCCATACTTAGGAGTGCTTCGAGAGCCTGCATCTTGAGATTTAGACTTCTAGCGTTGAGCAGCATTACCCTTAATTTTTTTCCATTTTTGTTTTCTAAGGAGGTGGGTTTGTCTTTTGAGCCTTGCCTAAAAAAGGCACTATGGGGGTGGCAAGAGCCTTGACCAGTATCCGGAAGCCCAGTGGTGACAGATGCAAGCCGTCCCTTGCGAAGCAGCGTGGCTTGTCCAGCATGTCATCCCAAGCAGACAGACATTGGATCCCCCTAGAATGACACCAGTAATAGAGGTGTTGGCTGGTTGTTTAGGTAATTTGCCATGCAGCCAGGTTTAAAGTCGTGAGCTGGCTGTGTAGAATCCGATTCTCTCGCTGGGTGAGCAGGTGAGGAATTTGTGGTAAAATCCATGGTGGGCCGTGGGCCATGTTCCTTAAAATTGGATACCAATGCTGGCGTGGCCAGTCTGGTGTAATGAGCATCATTTGTGGCCTCTCTAATATGACTTTCAGCAGTACCTTTGCTAGAAGAGGCAGTGGAGGAAAGGCATACACTGTTAATGTTTTCCAAGTGAGAGGGCGTCCACTTTCCAAGCTTGTGGATGGAATGTCCTTGTGCAAAATTTTTGAAGTTGGTAGTTTTGGGGGCTTGCAAACAGATCTAGGTCTGGGGGTCCCCATTTTTGAGCTATCATTGCAAATACTTGTGGAGCTAGTTTCCACTCATGTGGATCCATGATGTTTCTGCTTAGGTCTGCCAATGTGTTTTTCTTTCCTGTCAGGAATTGTGCTTGTAATTGAACCTGGTAAGAAAGTGCAGTGTTCCACAAGGCCATTACTTGCCTGCATAGAGGGTAGGAATGTGTGCCCCCTTGCTTGTTTATGTACCACATTACTGTGGTATGGTCCATCTTTATTATTAGTTGTCCTGGGTGTAAGAGGTTCTTGAAAGCTGTTAGGGCATTCTGTACTGCTGGCATTTCTTTTTGATTGATATGCAGATGCCTCCGATCTGTAGTCCATTTGCCCTGAATGCACTGTCCTGCCATGTGTGCTCCCCAGGTATAGTCAGATGCATCTGTTGTCATAGTTTGCCTGGCTGTGGGTAAGGTGAAAGGCTGATCCTCGTTGGTGACATGCCTGTGCCCAGCATAGAAACTGCTGTTGAAGGCAGGGAATGAGTGGTATTGTTTCCAAGCTGTGGCTGTGCTGAGTCCATACGCTTTTCAGGTACCATTGTAATTTCCTCATATGCAGTTTTGTAAATGTTATTAGTAGTATGCAAGATGCCATGTATCCAAAGGCCTGCAGAATTTTTCTTGCAGGGAGTTGGGTCTTTGTTGTCATTAATTTGAAATACTGAGTCAGCTGTTTCTTGTCTGGCGTGAGATCAGCCATCTGGGCCGTTGCATTCAAGCTGGCACCCAGGAATATTATGTTTTGGTTTATTTTCGTTTACTGTGTACCCTAGGCAACTTAGGTGCTTGACAAATGCCAGATGCTTTAAAAGAATGTCCTTGCTTTCTGCTTGAATAAGGCAGTCGCCCAGGTATGAGTATATTTGAATTCCTCTTTGTCTGCAGTATGCAATTACTGGTGCCAGGCATTTTGTGAAGACTCTAGGCACAGTAGATAAGCCAAAGGGCAGTGCAGAGAATTGATAATGCGCTAAACCTGCAATGAAGCAGAGGCATCTTCTGCAATTTTGTCTGATAGGGACATGCAGGTATGCCTCCTTGAGGTCCAATGTTACTAGCCAAGCATTCTTGCCCAGCATGGGAAGAAGCTGCTGTAGTGTTAGCATTGCAGATAGGCGATTCTGAATGGGTCTCCATGCTTTGTCCTTTCTTGGGACTAGAAAGAGTCTTGAGTAAAATCCTTGTCATTGCTCCTGTGTAGGTACCTGTTGAATGGCTCTCGTGTCCATGAGAGCTGCAATTTGTTTTTGTGCCTCTGCCCATTGACTTGGTGGCAGGTTTGGCATTTCTTTTATCCTTAGTAAGGTATGAAAGTGGAATCTGTATCCTTGAGAGAGAATGTCTAGAACCCATTTGTCTTTTGTGATATGCCAGTTGTCTGCAAAAAATGCTAATTTTCCTCCCAAGGGAGCTGCCAGGAGAGATTTGCTTGGTAGCTTGAGGACTGAGTCATTGTGTTTGTCTTCTGCTAGCCTGGGGCCAGTCTCCTCCTTTCTGGGTAGCAGTACCCCATTGGTGAGGTCTGTAAGGGCCTTGTGACTGACCTCTGCCCCTTGGGCGTCTGTATTTGCCTCTGTGATCTGTCAGAAGCTGGAAAGGACCAGTTTTTCGTTGGCCAATTTCTACTGAAACGAGGGGGTTGTACCTGAAAAAAATCCTTGACCGTCTGCATAGACTTTGCCTTATCCTCCATTTTCTTTAAAACCTCTTCTGCTTTGACACCAAATAATACATCCTGCTGTAAAGGTGCATCCAATAATTTTGCTTTAGCATGATCAGGAAGGATTTGTTCTTTTAACCAAGCATGTCTACGTATGACAGAGCCAGTAACAGCTGCTCTACAGGAAGCTTCCAATGAATCAAATCCACATTGTAAAGTATGTTTGCCCACCTGTTCAGCTGCATGCAACAGATCCTGCATTTCCTTGAATTCAGACTGTTCAGTATGTGTGCTCATTTTTTTGTTTTAATTGAGACATGAGGAATTGCTGATATTTCAGCATGTGAAACTGAATTTAATGCTCTCATAGCCAGAGTTGTTGAGGTGTGTATTTTCTTTCCCCAACTATCTAGGTCTCTGGAATCCCTTTCAGAGGGCACAGGATTTTTAGCCATAGAAGCTTTAGCTCCCTTAAGACCCTGGGAAATTGTTTCTGGGTCAGCCACAGGGCTTTTATAAAGAAATTTGTGAGTCAGGTACTCTGTAGTATCGGTCTGGTTTGGCTGGAGCAGGAGGTAGAGTCTCTAGATTTAGACTAGACTCCAAGTAAACATCATCCACAATATCCAAAACTGGAGGGATAGCAAGAGGTCTGTGCTGGGGTAGTAAAAGGAACTCTCGGAGCCTTTTCTTAGAATCAGAGTAGTCCTGGCCTTCCCAGTAGAAATGTTCCCTCATGGTATGTAAAGTTTCCCCAAAGGAGTAGTCTTCAGGGGGAGATGCTGAGGGAATAGAGTCTTCATAAGGTGGAAAAGTGTAATCCCTGTTCCTCAGGAGAATCTGAGGAAATTGAAACCTGGTCAGAGGAAGCATAATCCTCCTCTTGTCTTGGTCTTTTATCAGGAGGGGGATGGGAATCTCTGATTAGGGTAATCAAATCTTCAGCCATCTTAAGCATCTGTTTCTTAGGCATGGGGCCTTGAACTGTAGACTGATGTACAGTCTGCTTTGGTTTTAAAGGAGTTTTAAGCTTAGCATAAGATTTAATGGTGAGTGTAGTTGGTTTGAAGACACCTTCTGCAACCGAAGGTGTTTTCACTGCACCGGGGTCTACTTCTGCTCCGGTGTCGGAAGGGCCTAATGAAGATGGCTGCGTCGGCCTAGTAGACTCCGCTTGAGAATCCACAGCTGTCTGGGGTTCCAGTTCTGTGGTCAGGGGCTGCATAGGCGCCTCACTGAAAACCGGAGAACCGGCGACAGGCCCGGCAGAGGCCTCTGAGTCTGGCTTGTTCCAAGGCTGCCTGTCCTTATCCTTGCGTTTTTTATGCATGCCGGTAGTCGGCTGCTCAGACGGCATGATATAATTAAATTTTCTACCAAAGTAATGTCGTGCGAAGTCAACGGCGTTTGATAGTTCAATTATTAAACCTAGCACAAAACAGACAACCTGTGACGTCGTGGTCTGGGCCTAGGCAAGGAATACAATAGGAATGGAAGTCCTTATGAGATATTTGCTTCCCACAAGAAATGCAATTGTTAACTTTTTCTGACATCGGACTGAGGCAAGAAAAGGTTCCCCAATGGGGTACTTAGCTTTATTGAAGACTTTGGACTGAAATTCGAATCGAAAATCTCAGGTGTCGGCCGACCGGCACTTGCGAACTGCTTCTGCTTCAGGCACCGCGTGGCAAGAAAGACTGGAGAAAATGGCATCAGATGCCTCTTGTATACCCCTGGCGCTCTGACGTCAGGGAAGAAGCGACAGCAACCGACGCCGGACCAAGACTTTGAAACTCAGGCTGACTGCGGGACCGCCTGACGGCAGGATAACCCAAGTGTGATGACTGCAGCAGGGTAACACGATGAACATCTAATTCATCACCTACTGTTCTGGGTTCAGCCCCTTTCAGTTGCTTGCTCTAAAAGGAGCAGCAGCATGTGATGCAGGAAGCCAACCATTTAGAAATTGTGCTTCAAACACTGGCGTTCCTGCCTTTCTTGTGGCAAACCGCTTACTGGAACTTCATCTTTAGTTCTGTGCAAATAGCTCGCTTGCTGTTGTACTCTCCATACAACATAAAGGGTATGCATAATTTACCTCTTCTTGGGGGGCAAGGAAAATAAAAACTGGTAGTAGAATGGCTACACTGATGGAAATGTTTGTCAACACCTTTAGCATTAGAAAAACTTTAACGCTCACACTACTCTTGGAGAAAACTAGGAATGGCTCCATACACATCAAAGCTTTGGATTTAGGATGCTCATTACTTGAGGTGCTGAACTACCAGCCGAGATGGTTTCCATGTAAAGTACTCAATACAAGTCATGGCTGCAGGCACAAAAGTGGACTTGTTCAGTTTTTCAGACAGATCAAAAACTGACAAGTGGCAGACATCCCAAGGGCAGATAGAGGCAGACAGGCCAAGACAGTCGCACGGGTGTATTTTGATTAAAGCACAAGCAAACTAAAAACTGAAAGCTCACTTAAGTACTTGAGCATTATGAATGATTATGCAATGTTAGGACTGACTTCTTCCTTGGTACCAAAAGGAAAACCACTTCCATTTGGATGAGTACAATTTCCTAGTGGCAGACTTTCTAACCTCTAAAGTATATTCAGCATTCCATTTGTGCACTTGTACATGAAGGCAAAACAATTACTCCATCTAGGCTGTGAGATGCAAGGTGGACAAATCTGGGTGCATGGAAGTACAGTTTTGTACCTACCATAAATGTTAGAGTGTAAACACTGCTGCAGTCATTACACTTGGGTTATCCTGCCGTCAGGCGGTTCCCCAGTCGGCCTGAGTTCCAAAGTCTTGGTCCAGCGTCTGTTACTGTCGCCTCCTCCCGGACATCAGTGCAACAGGGTATACAAGATGCAGCCTTAGCCATTTCTTCAGTTTTTCTTGCCCCAGATGTCAGGTGCCCCCAAAATTCAATTAGCAATTCAAATTGCTAATAAAACATACATAAGAAAAGCAAACAACTTTCAGTTACCAACAAATACACCCCATAGGTAGTAAAGGGTAGAAGGCATAGGTACGTACCAGCAAGTAAGAGGGGAAGGAGGGAGAGTAACCTGGACTGCAGCAGTGTTTACACTCTAACATCTACATTTATGGTAGGTACAAAACTGCACTATGTTCATCGTGTTACACTGCTGCAGTCATTACACTTGGGTGGAATGGGGTGGCTATAAGGCCCTGCAGCACAGCAGTGGTGAAGCCAGCTCTGGATTTGGAGTATAAAAGGAAAATGGCAATGCTTGGTGAAGGTATGCACAGAACTCCATGTTGCTGCTTCCAAAATATCCTTGGTAGGTACTCTGAGGTAGGCAGTAGAAGTGGCTGTTGCCCTGATGGAGTGAGATCTAATGCTGCTAGGTAAAGGTTTCCCATGGTGAGTATAGCAGAAACGTATACAATGTCCTATCTATTTTGTGATGGTCTGTTTTGAAATGGCTTTTCCCTGTGCTCCTGCAGCATATGCTACCAATAATTACTCAGATTTTCTGAAAGCTTTGGTTTTGTCTAGGTAGAAGCATAACTGCCTGTGAATGTCCAAAGAATGTAGTAGTTTCTCCCCTTTGTTCTGTGATTTTGGATAGAAAGTTGGCATATGAATAGTTTGGTTTAGAGCCACACTTGACACCACCTTTGGCATAAACGTAGAGTTAGTTCTTAAAGACACCCTGTCCTGGTGGAAAATGAGGAAAGGTTCCACTGCCATTAGTGCCTGTAATTCTGAAACTCTTCGTGCTGATGTTATTGCCAGTAGCAGAGCAGTTTTCCAAGAGATGCATTTTAATTCTGCTGTGTTAGCTGGCGCAAGAGGTGGTAAAGTTAATTTTTCCAAAATAAAGTTGCGGTCCCAAGTTGGGGTAGGTGCTCTACAGGGCGGTCTTATGGTTTTAGCCCCTCTGAGGTACTGTTTGAGCGAAGGATTAGAAAAAAATTGGTGGATCCGTGTTGTAATGAGCAGAAATGGCTGAGGCGTGGATCTTGATTGATGAGAAGGAGGCGCCCTTGTCCAGCATGTCAGTTAAATATTGAAGTATCTGAGGAATGTTTGGGACAAGAGAGTCAAGGCTGTACGCCTGGTTCCAGGCACAGAATCTCTTCCATTTATCAGAGTAGGCTTTCCTGGTGCTAGGCCTTCTGGCCTCCAGAATGACATCCATAACAGCTTTGGAGAAAGACATTGCTTGCTTGACTAAGGAATTTTCCATGCAGCTATGTTTAAGGTGTTTAGCTGGCTGTGAAGTATGTGATTGTTGTGCTGTGTCAGCAAATGTGGGATTGGAGGCAAAATCCAGGGTGGTTCTTGTGCTAAGTTCTTTAAGATTGGGTACCAGTGCTGGCGTGGCCAGTCTGGTGCAATCAGGATCATCTTTGGCTCTTCTTGCCCGGCTTTTATGAGTACCTTTGTAAGGAGAGGTAAAGGAGGGAAAGCATATACTTGCAGGTTTTTCCAGCTGAATGAGAGGGCATCCACTTTCCATGCTTGTGGATGGTAACTCCTTGTGCAGAAAGTCTGTAGCTGGCAGTTCATTGGGGAGGCAAACAGATCTATGTCCGGGCTCCACCATTTTTGTGTTGTCATTCTGAATATTTGTGGATTTAATTCCCATTCCTGGGGATCCATGATGTTTCTGCTTAGGTAGTCTGCCAGTGTGTTTTTCTCTCCTGGCAGGAATTGTGCTTGCAGATGAACTTGGTAGTCTAGAGCTGTGTTCCAGCCTAGAACACAAAAAAGGAAAAAAACTAAGGGTAATGCTGCTCAATGCCAGAAGTCTAAATCTCAAAATGCACGCACTCGAGGCCCTTCTCAGTATGGAGAACATCGATGTCTGTGCAGTGACAGAAACCTGGTTCAAGGCTCCTGAGAGCACCCCAGCACTATCAGGTTTTACCTCTTATCATGCTCCGCCCCAAAATCCGGACAATACCAAGAAAGGAGGGGGTATCCATATTCATCAAAGACACCCACACCTCAAGACTGGTGGCAACGCACGATGCATCGGAGACCATCCAGGTGCAATTAACCATAGGCAAGACTGCTCTGCAAATTGTAGCATGTTACAGGCCACCCTCACAAACTCAGGAACCTCACATGGCCTTCCTGAAAACACTAGAGGGGATAAATGTATCACCAACACCATCATACTAGGTGACTTCAATTACCCTAATATAGACTGGGAACACTACTCAAGCCCAAACACCCTAGCCCAAAAGTTCCTGGAATTCATAAACTCAAATGCCATGGAACAACTAGTCACCATCCCCACAAGAGGAGAAAACATACTTTATCTCATCATCACGAACATGGGAGCACAATGTTCAACACCGTATACCCCTCACTGGTGAGATCAGATCACAAACTAATCTCGCTGGAGGTCCTCATCCCCCCCCCCCCCGCAATAAAAAAAAACACAATAAAGAACTTCTCGAAAGCCGACTTCACACTTCTAAAGACTAGTGTGGTCTCCTTTAAGGCCCCCGAGCCGGCGGAAAACAGTACTCAAGCCGCTGAATCACTTACAAATGCCTTCTACCAGCACCTGCAGGACTGCATGGATAAGGCAATCCCAAGCAAAACAAAGACTCTTTGTACCAAAGGCAAGCGTCCAGTCTGGTGGACCCCAGCCATAAACAAACTCTACAACAATAGGAGGAAGCTACTACAAGATAGAGCAAAATCCTTAAAAGGTAAGACACCCTTGATCACTATAAGTAAAAAACTAAGAGCTCTCATAAAATCATCCAAAGCAAATTTTGAGAGAAAAATAGCTAAAGACTCAAAAGACAATCATAAGGCCTTCTTTAGCTATGTTAGAAACCTGGGAGGAACCTCCCAGATATGCTCAGAACTAGTTCAAAATGATGTGAAGATTACTGATCCTACAGACATTGCCAACATACTGGCTGACAGGTTCAGTGCAATCTTCTCCCCTCCCCAAAAGGAGAGATATCTATACCAAGCGATTGCAGCCCCCAAACATCTCCAACGCCCAAGTGAGAACTGCTCTCCAAAGCAAAAACACAGCATCCATGGGACCTGATGGTGTCCCGGCTGTGTGCTCCACAAACTCAATGAGGAATTAAACCCACAGCTAGGACAGCTGTTTAATCATAGTCTTACCTCTGGATACGCACTCCAGGAGTGGCGCACTGCAACTGTGGTCCCACTTCACAAAGGCGGTGCCTCCACCGACCCTGGAAATTACCGCCCATTAGCTTGACAAGCCTTATCTGCAAAGCCATGGAGAGGATCATAATGGACCTCATAAATAAAGACATAGGGAATTTGCAGACTTTGGATCCATCCCAGTTTGGCTTTGTCAAAGGCAGATCATGCCTTCTAAACTTGGTTGACTTTTTCAAACAGTCACCAAAGCCATTGATGAGGAAAGGCAGTCCATACAGCCTACCTCGATCTGGCGAAGGCCTTCGATACAATACCCCACTCGGGTATCATTGAAAAACTCATCAGCTTAAATGTTAACCCATACATCACAAGATGGGTTGCAAACTGGCTGAGTGACAGAACCCACAGGGTCAGAGTTGCTGGCGCCATGTCGGACTCAAAGCCTGTCACAAGTGGTGTACCACAGGGCTCAGTCCTGGGCCGACTCTTGTTTGGCATCTACTTTTCCAAGTACAAGCAAACACAGGAGGGTTATGGCTGACAAAGTTTGCAGATGACTGCAAACTGGGCCATAGTGGAAAACACATCTGACACAGATATCCTTCAGAAGGGTCTCACAGAAACGGATAACTGGTGCCAGAGCCATGGCCTAAAGTTAAATGCCAAAAATGCATAGTCATACCCTTGGAAAAACAAGGTTACCCTAGCTACCAAATAGGTGGCAATCCACTGACCATAGAAGAAGTTATCAGGGACCTGGGGACCCAGGTTGATAGTAGTCTGTCATTCGACACCCATGTAGCTAAAGTAGTTAGGAAGACCTTCTACATTGCCCACCTTATCATGAAGGGATTCTCATCTAGATCAAGGGAGGTCATAGTCTCCCTATACTCATCACTCATCAGACCAATGATAGAGTACAATGCCCCATTCGAATGTATCTGACCCGACACTTGCAGCAGCTGGAGAGGCCACAAAAGTTCCTCACCAAAAGGATAAAGGGTCTCAAACATCTGTCCTATGCTGCCCGACTGAAAGAACTCCAGCTCTATTCAGTCGCCAGCTTGCTCAGAGGTGACCTTTGCCTAACATACAAGGCCATGTCAAACCCAGATTTGATGAATATGCTTCACCTCAAAAATCTAGATCCGTCAGAGCCACAAGGGCGGGAGACTTAAACCTCGACACGGCTATTAATAGGACGCGCTGGAGGGATAGATTCATCACCCAAAGACTCCCTATGCTGTGGAATAAAATCCCGGTATATGTGAGGCAGAGCACCTCGCTGGCCTTGTTCAAGAGAAATCTTGACCAATGGATGGGAGATCGCAGATATACCCCAGGGATTACCTCAGTGTCACTGCTCAACAGAGGCACAGCAAAATAATGGGTATAGTTCCCCATACTAAAGGGGTGGCGTAAGCCACAAAACTATGGGCTAGGCTTGTAAATGCCCTCGGGCAGATAGCCTAGTATGAACCTATGAACCTATAAGGTCATGGCTTGTCTGCAGAGGGGGTAGGAGTGCGTGCCCCCTTGCTTGTTTATGCACCACATAACTGTTGTGGTGTCTGTCTTTAGTAGTAGTTGTCCTGGATGCAGCAGGTCCTTGAAAGCTATAAGTGCATTTTGTACAGCTAGCATCTCTTTTTAATTGTTGTGAAGATGCCTTTGCTCTGTGGGCCACTCGCCCTGAATACATTTTCCTGCCATGTGTGCTCCCCAGGCGTAATCCGATGCATCTGTTGTCAGTGTTTGCCTAGCTGTGGGTTGAGTAAAAGGCTGTCCCTTGTTGAGGTGGCAAGCTTGAGCCCACCATCGAAACTCCTGTTGAAGGCAAGGAATTAGTGGTAGAACTGTTTCCAAACTTTGACAGTGTTGAGACCATACACTCTTTAGGTACCATTGTAGTTTCCTCATATGCAGTCTGGCATATGGAATTAGTAGTATGCAAGATGCCATGTAGCCCAAGGCCTGCAGAATTTTATTTGCAGGGAGTTGGGTCTTTGTTGCCATTAATTGAAAGTATTGAGTCAGATGTCCTTGCTTGTCTGGCGTGAGATAAGCCATCTGAGCCGTTGTCTTCAAGCTGGCACCCAGGAATATTATCTGTTGAGGGCACTAGTTTTGATTTATTTTCGTTTACTGTGTAAACCAGGCAACTTAACTTTTTTATGAATGCCAGATCCTTTAGAAGAATGTCCTTGCTCTCTGCTTGAATCAGGCAGTCGTCCAGATATGGATAAATTTGAATTCCTTTTTGCCTGCAAAATGCAATTACTGGTGCCAGGCACTTTGTGAAGACCCTGGGCGCAGTAGATAAGTCAAAGGGCAGTGCAAAGAATTGATAGTGCATTGAGCCAGCTAGAAATCTGAGGTATCTTCTGCAGTTTTGTCCGATAGGGACATGCAGGTATGCCTCCTTGAGGTCCAAAGTCACGAGCCAAGCTTTCTTGCCCAGCATGGGAAGAAGCTGTAGTGTCAACATTTTGAATTTCAGAACATCCAGGTAAGTGTTTAGAGAAGAAAGATCCAGAATGGGTCTCCAGGCTTTGTCCTTTCTGGGAACCAGAAAGTCTCGAATAAAATCCTTGTCCTTGCTCCTGTGGTGGTACCTTCTGAATAGCTCTCATGTCCATGAGTGCTGTAATTTGTTTTTGAGTCTCTGCCCATTGATTTGGTCGCAGACTTGACATTCCTTTTAACTTTGGCAAAGTGTGAAATTGGAACCTGTAACCTTGAGATAAAATGTTGAGAACCCATTTGGTTTTGGTGATGCAATGCCAATTGTGATAGAAAAGTGCCAGTTTTCCTCCTAAGAGGGCTGCCAAGAGAGAACTGTTTGGCAGCTGTAGTGGGAAGTCATTGAGGCTGCTTTTTATAAGGTTGAGGTTGTGGCCTGTCTTCCCCTTCCTTCTGGCCTGGTGTACCCCATTGTCGAGGCCTGTAAGGATCTTGTGCTTGACCTCTACCTCTTGGACGTCTGTATCTGCCTCTGAGGTCTGTCTGTGACTGGAAATGACCAATTCTTTGTTGGCCAATTTCTGCTAAAACGAAGAGGCTGAACCTGTAAGAAAGCCTTCACCTTTTGCATAGATTTTGCCTTATCCTTCATCTTATTTAATACCTGTCCTTGTCTTTGCGCTTTTTATGTAATCCAGTCGTTGGAAGTTCCAACGGCATGGTGTAATTGAATTTTCTGCCAAAATAATGTCGGGCAAAATCAAACTGACGGTTAATAGTGTGCTTGTTAAACCTAGCACAAAACCAACAACCAGTGACGTCGTGGTCTGGGCCTAGGCATGGAATACAATTGAAGTGGAAATCCTTATGAGGTATGCGCTTCCCACAAGAAATACAGTTATTAACTTTTACTGACATCGGTCAGAGGCAAGAAAAAAAAAGTTTCCCAAACGGGGTACTTGGCTTTGTAGAAGACTTCAGTTCTGGATTCGGAATGAAAATCTCAGGAGTCAGCCGACCGGCACTTGTGAACTGCTTCTGCTTCGGGCAACGCGTGGCAAGAAAGACTGAAAAAATGGCGTCGGCTGCATCTTGTATACCCCTGTCGCACTGATGTCAGGGAGAAGGCGACAGCAACCAACGCCAGACCAAGACTTTGGAACTCAGGCCGACTGGGGAACCGGCTGACGGCAGGATAACCCAAGTGTAATGACTGCAGCAGTGTAACACGATGATCACCCTCTTCTGACGCAAGATATCCACTAACAGTGGTAGAGCAAAACTCTCTCCTTCCTTTCCCCCATTTCCATGAGACTGGAAAACCAGAGTTGTCTTGACCAAAAGGGTATCAACAAGACCATTTTCAGCTTCCTCTTGCCCTTTCTACCTTCCTTTCTGGATCATAATGGGGAGTACAGGGATCAAAGGAAATGAACAGAGTAAGAAACCAATACATGCACGGAGAATGCATCTACTACCCTAGCCTCCATGTTGGGTGCTCTTGAACCAAGCTTTGATTGTTACCTGGATATAAAATCAGATCCAACTCTGAAATTCCATCTGTTCCCCAGCTGAAGGAAGAATCCTTGTAACATCCACTGGAGTCAATCTGCCTGACTTACTGATCTGATGCAGTACTCAGATATAAAGGAACATACACTACACCTTTGGGATAAACTGGGACTGGAGTGTCAGTCTAAAACAGTCGTGACTAGCCTGTATAAAGGGTATGCCTGCATCATTCTCTGATTTTTGATGCATCAAAAGTATTATAGTAGTCATCTACCCGGAAGAAAAAAACAAAAAACATTTCCATTTTGGTTTGAAGAGCAGTGAGTGCCCATGTAGAAAGCCATCAATGCCTTTATATTTATATGCTTCCTCCTTTGGGCTGCATTCTGCATGCATTGGACTTTGTGCTATATGTATGGCCAGGTCAAGTCTGAAGCATAGGAAAGTGTCCAACTGGGTGCTTCTGTGTGAAAGGCACCCCATTTTCAACTCATCTCAAGTGAACCATTACGCCAGTTCCTTAGAAATGGAGAGTAAAATAGAAATAATTTCTTCTAAGCACTGGAAGTGCTGATTCCAAATGAATCTCTGGAACCACTCGAGTCTTTTCATATGTGCAAACATAGCCAAAAGTACCATCTAGACTGTGGAGGCAATGTACCCAAAAGGCAAAAGACTGTCTGGCTGGCATTTTCCATTCCTGTGATAAACTGTAGCAGTACTGCTCTAAATGTGGCAAGTTCCCCAGACAAAATGCTTTCTAGTAATGGGAGGTCCAGAAGCAAGTTAAAAAAAAAAACTCCTTTGGTAGGAACAAGGTTTAAGTTTGGAAGATTGAAGCTCAAGACTTTGGAAGCATTCCATAATGAACTTGAGACTTAACTTCATTCTCCTGAAATGGTGCTTAGAAAAGGCAGCCCTTTAAGCACAGGTAAATGTGGACCGTTTGTCCTGCAACATGCAATTACTGGAGCTATGGACTATGTACAATCCCTGAAAGTAGTAACTGATCCAAACAGCCTGAAGGCAGATAGTTGAAGGGCACCCCCACCTCACTCTAAAACTTGAGAAAACACCTGTGTAACTTAAAATAATGCATGTGGGGAAAAAAAAGAAGTTATGTACTCACCCATAATGTTCCGAGTTGTCCATTTTCATTTTTCATCAACAGCTGCGTTCAGATCAGACTTTTATTTTAGCTTGTAGTCACTAAAAAGCCTTCTGTGTTCTTATAAGTTCTTGTTCTTCCAGAAATCAGTGGTTAAAAAGGTTGGAAGTGGTGGTAGGGGAGCTGAGGAAAATTGAAAATGGACAACATAGATGGAACATTATAGTGGATACATAGCTTCTTTAACTGATGTCAACTTTCATTCATTCAACAGTTGGGAACAGAGTCCCCAGCTATCTAAAATCCCGAGTGGACTCAGAGGATATACCTGAGCAGAGTTGAGTCAAAGACTCCTCTTCCCCTCCAGACCAGATCCAGTTTGTAATGAGTAATAAAGGCACGAGTACTGACCCAAGTGGCAGGCATACAGGTCATCCTTGGAATCCCTAGATAGAAACACTAAAGTAGCAGCTGTGGACCTAGCTGAATGGGCTCTTAAAGGTTTTGGTAAGGGCAGACCCAACTTGTAGACAAAAGATGCACAATTTAACAGTCATCTGGCTAAAGTTATCCTTGCAAATGATTTACCCAATTTAGAATCTGCAAAGGAGAGAAATAACTGATCAATAATTTATTTTGCGCTATGAAAGTAAAAACATAATAGTGTCTGAACATCCAGTAAGTGCAACATGTTCACCTTATTTGAAAATATAGGAAAGAAAACTGGCAGATTAATGGACTGGTTAATGTTGGATTCTGACACCACCTTAAGAAGGAATGAAGGATTGGTTCGTACTGCTACTCTGCCCCTGTGAATAATCAAGTAGGGAAGCTTACAAGACAATGCTTTAAGTTCCGAAATCCTTCTAGCAGAGGTGATGGCCACCAGAAAGAATCTTCCAGCTCAGAAACTTCAGATCACATTTTGCTGCTGGCTCAAAGTGGGGATGAATCAAAGCCTGGAATACCAAATTTAAGTCTCGTGGAAGAGCTGGATCTTTAGAAGAAGGTCTAAATAGGGTACCTCTCAAGAAGGCCTTACAAAGTTTAGATGAAGCCAGGGTGGAGTTCTCAAATCCAATGCGAAAATTAGACATGGCTGCTAACTGAACTCCAGTGGTTGAGTTAGCTTCTTCATTGAATATTGTTGCAAACACTTCAAGGACACATTGCACAGGGGCTGAAAAGGGGTCAATAAGTTTCTGAAGCACCCAAAAAACCTCTTCCATTTACTTCTGTAAAGTTTTCTTACATAAGCTTTATGGGAAGATAAAAGTATGTAACAGACAGAGGAAGACAACATAGGTTGTGAGTATTAAAGGGAGTGGAGAAACCACACAGTCAGCTTTAGGTCAGAGATAATGAATCATGCCCGTTAACAAGACAGGAGGTCTGGAATCGGATCCAGAATCCAAGCTGGGTAAATCAGATGATGCCAAAGAAAGGGGAACCAATCTGTTGAGGCCAAATTAGATAAGGCCAAAGAAAGGGGAACCAATCTCTTGAGGCCAAATGAGGTGCTACGAGGAGGACTTTGCTCTTCTGCAGAAAGCTTTCCGGTTGAAGTCTGGGGATCAAGAGATTTGTAAGATATAAACAGAGGAGACTGGGAGGGGGGCTAATCATGTAGAGTGCATCTCAGGGGTACAGGATGTTTTGACCCCGCCGATTCACCCCCGATATATTCGACCCCAGATGGCTGGACCTGAACTCATTAAAACAATGTAAAAAAAAAAAGTTTAAACACAGTTAAAACAGTAAACAGAGATATAATACATAAAAAATGAATGGAAACTACGGACTGTAAAAGTAATAATCATAAGCATCTAGATTGCCAGGGTTGCTGTAGTTCGTAGTTTCTGTTCAACGTACTCAGACGCATAAACAGGTGAAAGTTACAGCCATCTTGTTTTGCAGAGCACATAATAGGCCTTTCAGATTCACCGCTACCACTGAAACATATTTTGTGGGACATGTAGTGTAATGTAACTATTAGAAAAAATGTTTTAAAGTAATTGACAACGGGTAAATTATACAGACTACATTGCTTGTGAGGTACAAAGTAACCTATAATTTTTTTTTTATTAGAGTGCAGTTGTTTCCCTGAATTTGTTAGAGCAGGTTTTCCTAATGACACAATATTACTGAAAACACTTCTAGTATTGTACCCAGGGATTAATGAATTTATGGAGTTGATGTTGAATACCAGTTATCAAACATTAATATTTAAAAAGACTGTGCTGAAGGCTATGCCAGAATGGGAAGAAAGCAAATTGGCAGTGTTGGGAAAGTTCTCAAAGCTGTTTTTTCAGAATGAATGATATCACAAACATGGCAGTTTGACGTACTCTAATACACGGTACAGTTAACATATGAACTATCCCAAACTCTCTCTGCTTAATATTTTGATAATTCTCATTTTTAATATCAACAAATTCCCTGATTTATATATGTAGAGAGTTTAATTTCATTCCCCCAAAATTCTGATTAACATATGTACAAAGAAGCAGAAAAAGACATCAGCAGAACACTGACCCCGGAGGGCTGGACCCCAATAAAAAAGTACAGTTGTGTACACTTACTATAAATGTAGATGTTAAAGTGCATTCACTGTTGCAGTTATTACATCTGGGTAATCTGCTGGCAGGTTGCCCTCAGTCGGCCTGAATTCCAAAGTCTCGGGTCCTGCGTCGGTTGCAGTCTTCTCTTCCATGACGTCAGGTCATCAGGGGTATAAAACATGCAGCAGACGCCATTTTCTTTAGTTTTTCTTGCCCCAGATGTCAGGTACACCACATAGGTTGCAGAAGATAAAGAAAAGGTAAGCTGTAGAATGACAGGGGGATGGCGGTAAAGTAACCTGGACTGCATATGCTCAGAATTAGTCCAAAATAACAAAAAATACACTGATCCCACAGACATTGCCAACATCCTAGCTGACCGGTTCAGCACAAACTCCCCCCCCCCCTCCCCACCAAACTCTGATAACGGCAAAAGTGTTATTCTCTTGTATTAACGTAATAAAACATAGCTTAAACAAGCAATACCATCTTGAATACTGTTTTCTTCTATTTAATAAGAATGCAAAGTGATCTTTGACATTGATCTTGCATAAGAAGCCTATTTTAGTAATTATTATGCTGATATCATTCATATACAACTAGCTTTTCCCATTTCTTAGAGTCATAAACAAATACTAGACGATTAAACAGACTACTACAAGCAAACCCAATAACCTGAGATCAGAATTAAACCCTATTCCTTTAATCTCTGAGATAAAGACCTTAACCATTGTGCCAACACCTAGATTTTGATAATTGCAAATTACCCTTAAGGCTGAAGAACTACATTTCCTCAGTTCTAGGTTTTGCTGTGTGTGTGTGTGTGTGGATGTGTGTGTGTGTGTGTGTGTGTGTGTGTGTGTGTGTGTGTGTGTGTGTGTGTGTGTGTGTGTGTGTGTGTGTGTGTGTGTGTGTGTGTGTGTGTGTGTGTGTGTGTGTGTGTGGATGTGTGTGTGTGTGTGTGTGGATGTGTGTGTGTGTGTGTGTGTGTGTGTGTGTGTGTGTGTGTGTGTGTGTGTGTGTGTGTGTGTGTGTGTGTGTGTGTGTGTGTGTGTGTGTGTGTGTGTGTGTGTGTGTGTGTGTGTGTGTGTGTGTGTGTGTGTGTGTGTGTGTGTGTGTGTGTGTGTGTGTGTGTGTGTGTGTGTGTGTGTGTGTGTGTGTGTGTGTGTGTGTGTGTGTGTGTGTGTGTGTGTGTGTGTGTGTGTGTGTGTGTGTGTGTGTGTGTGTGTGTGTGTGTGTGTGTGTATATATATATATATATATATATATATATATATATATATATATATATATATATATATAGAAACAGACAACTGGTGCCAGAGCCATGGCCTCAAGCTAAATGCCAAAAAGTGTATAGTCATCCCCTTTGGCAAAAACAAAGTGCCCACAAATTACCACATAGGTGGTAATGCATTAAGTACGGAAGTAGTAACTAGGGACCTGGGGAACCAAGTTGATAGCAATCTCTCATTTGACAACCACGTGGCCAAAGTGGTTAGAAAAACATTTTATATAGCCCACCTAATCATGAAGGGATTCACATCTAGATCAGGGGAGGTCATCGTGCCTCTTTACTCATCCCTCATCAGGCCCATAATTGAGTGCAATGCCCCTTTTGGGATGTACCTTACCAGACACCTGCAGCAACTGGAAAGACCCCAAAAGTACCTCACCAAGAGGATCAAAGGGCTCAAACAGATGCCATATGCTGCCTGCTTAAAGAAACTCCAGCTCTACTCAGTGGCATACCGCCTGCTCAGAGGCGATCTGTGCCTGACATATAAAACCATGCCCAACCTGGAATTAATGGACATGCTGCACCTCAGAAAATCCAAATCCCATCGAGCTACGCGCTCGAGAGACTTGAACCTCAGCACTGAAATAAATAGGACATGCTGGAGGGACAGATTCATAACCCAGAGGCTCCCTTCACTCTGGAATAAAATCCCAGTCCAGGTTAGGCAGAGTCCCTCATTGACTCTCTTCAAGAGGAATCTTGATGAGTGGATGGGGGATCGTAGGTTTACCTCAGGTATCACTTCTGTGTCACTGTTGGACAGAGGCACAGTATACTAACCTTGAAAAAGGGCATAGCAAAATTAATTTAAAATGGGTGGCGAAAGCCAAACACACTCTGGCTAGGCTTATAAATGCCCTAGGGCAGATAGCCTAGTATGAACCTATGAACAGTGAATACACTCGAACATCTACATTTATGGTAACTGTACACAACTGTACTATGTTCTTCGTGTTTCACTGTTGCAGTCATTACATTTGGGTAGAATCCCAAAGCTATGGTTGGGAGGCTGGAGCTAAACAGCATTAGGTGAGGCTATAAGGCCCTGCAGCACTGCCGTGGCAAAGCCTGCCCTGGACTTAGAGTAGAGAGGCAAATGGTAATGCTTTGTAAAGATGTGAACAGAACTCCCAAGTAGCAGCTCTAGAATGTCCTTGGTTGGTACACCTCTGAGAAAGGCTGTTGAAGTAGCTGCAGCTCTGGTAGAGTGAGACCTAATGCCCTTGGGCACAGGTTTGCCATGGCGCAAGTAGCAGAAACGGATGCAATGGCTTATCCACTTTGAAAGCCTTTCCTTCTGATCCTGCAACATATGACACTAGTAATTTTTCAGTTTTTGTTAGAGCTTTAGTCCTGCTCAAGTAGAATCTTAGCAGTCTGTGTGCATCCAAGGAATGCAGAATTCTCTCCCCTTTGTTCTGCGGATTTGGATAAAAAGTTGGCAGATGAATTGTTTGGTTAAGAGCCACACTAGAAACTACCTTAGGCATAAAAGTAGGATTTGTCCTTAGAGCACCCTGTCAGGGTGAAAAATGATATAAGGCTCTAAAGCCATGAGGGCCTGTAGCTCTGAAACTCTCCTTGCTGAAGTAATTGCTAGTAGCAGAGCTGTCTTCCATGATAAGAACTTAATATCAGCGGTAGCAGTTGGTTTCAAATGGAGGCAGGGTAAGCTTTTCCAACATATAACTGAGGTCCCATGCAGGTAATGGTGATCTTCTAGGAGTTAAATTTTTGGCTCCTCTGAGGTATGGCTTTAATAAAGGATGAGAAAAGATTGGTGGCTCTGTATTGTAATGAGCTGAAATGGCAGGGGCATGGATTTTGATGAGAAAGACCGGCCTTTGTCAAGCATCTCAGTTAACTATTGTAATATCTGAGGAATATGTGGTTCTGCTGTATCAGTTCCTTGTGCTTGATTCCAAGCACAGAATCTCTTCCATTTGTCAGCATAAGATTTTCTAGTACTAGGCCTTCTGGCTTCCAAAATGATATCCATCACAACTTTACTGAGATGCGCCGTTTATATTACAGGATTAGGCATAGCTGCCAGAGTCTGTAGCTGATTGTTTTGCTGGGACAGTAGTTGTGGTTTTTGAGGCAAAGTGCAAGCTGGGTATTGAGACAAGTTCCTTAGGATTGGGTACCAATACTGGTGGGGCCAGTCCAGGGAAATTAATATCTTTGGCTTCTCTTGTCTGACTTTTAGGAGGACCTTGGGTAGAAGAGGCAGAGGTGGAAAGGCGTAAACTGATAGGTTCTTCCAACTGAAGGATAGGGCGTCCACTTTCCATGCCTGTCTGTGATGAGTCCTTGTGCAGAAACTTTTCAGTTGATAATTTTGAGGAGTGGCAAATAGATCTATGTCTGGGCTCCCCCATTTCTCTATCATGCTGAAGACTTGTGGATTTAGTTTCCACTTGTGAGGATCCATAAGGTTTCTGCTTAAATCGTCTGCCAGAGTATTTTGTTTTCCTGGCAGGAACTGAGCTTGAAGATGCATTTGGTAGGTCAAAGCTGTGTTACGCAGTGTCATGGCTAATCGGCAAAGGGGGTATGAGTGTGCGCCCCCTTGTTTATATACCACATGACTGTGGTGTTGTCCATCTTTATCAGTAGTTGTCCTGGATGAAGTAAGTCCTTGAAGGCTGTTGGGGCATTTTGAACAGCTAGCATCTCTTTCGGGTTGATATGCAGATGCATCTGATTTGGTGCCCATACGCACGGAATTCATCTTCCTGCCATGTGGGCCCCCCAGGCATAATCTGATGAGTCTGTTAAGGTTTGGCTGGCAGGGGGTAGAGTGAAGGGCCATCCCATGTTTTGGTGACAGGCCTTTGCCCACCATAGAAACTCCTGTTGTAGGCAGGGAATGAGAGGAATCATGGTCTCCAGACTGTGTGAATGGTGACTCCATAAGCTTTTTAGGTGCCACTGATGTTTCCTCATATGCAGTCTTGCATATGGAATTAGTAGAATGTAGGATGCCATGAAGCCCAGAGTCTGCAGAATTTGTCTTGCAGAAGACTGGGTTTTTGTCGCCATCCGTTTGAAATAAGCAGTCAGTTGCCTTTGTTGGTCTGGCGCGAGGTAAGCCATATGGGCAGTTGTATTCAAGCTTGCACCCAGGAATGTTATCTTTTGAGAGGGTGCCGGTTGTGATTTCTTTTCGTTTATTGTGTACCCTAGGCATGTTAGAAGCCTTTTCACAAACGCAAAGGTGTCGTAGAAGAGTGTCCTTGTTCTCTGCTTGAATGAGACCGTTGTCCAAGTAAGGATATATCTGAATACTTCTTTGGCTGCAAAATGCAATTACTGGTTCCAGGCACTTTGTAAAGACTCTGGGTGCAGTAGATAAGCCAAAGGGCAGTGCAGAGAATTGGTAATGCATTAAACCAGCCTTGAATCTGAGGTATCTTCTGCACGACTGTCTTATTGGGACATGCAGGTATGCTTCTTTTAGGTCTGAAGTCACCAGCCAAGCATTCTTGCCCAGCACGGGCAGAAACTGCTGCAAAGTGAGCATTTTGAATTTGGGAATGTCCAGGTATGCGTTCAAAATTGATAAATCCAGTATTGGCCGCCAGGCCTTGCCCTTTCTGGGTACCAAGAACAGTCTTGAGTAAAAAGCTTGTCCTTTTTACTGTTCTGGTACTGTCTGAATGGCCCCCATAATCATGAGGGACGTAACCTTCTTTGTTCCTCTGCCCATTGATTTTTTGGCAGATCTGGCCAACCATTTGTAATTAGCAGAGTGTGGAAATGGAATATGTATCCCTGTGATACAATGTTTAGTACCCACTTGTCCTGGGTTATTAACTACCAATTTTGAGCAAAAAGTGCTAATCTTCCCCCTATGGGTGCTGCCAAAGGGCAAGTGCTTGTTGTAGGCAGAGGGAAGTCATTGGGATTGCTTTCTGTAGGTTTGCGAATTATCTCTTCCAGATTTGGAGGTGGATGCACCCCACTGCTTTGACCTGTACGAGTCTTGAGCCTGGTAACTGGAACCTTCAGGGCGTCTGGATTTGCCCCTTTGAGCTCTGACACAGGAAAGGACCAATTTTTTGTTGGCCAGTGTCTACTGAATCTTGGTGGCTGCACTTAAGAAATCTTTAACAGTTTGCATAGACTTAGCTTTGTCTTCCATTTTCTTTAAAACCTCTTCTGCCTTAATACCAAACAGAGAATCATATTGTAAAGTTGCATCTAGCAATTTAGCTTAAACTTGATCAGGCAAATTTTGTTCCTTTAACTAGGAATGCCTCCTAATTACAAATCCAGCAACTGCGGCCCTGCAGGAGACCTCTAAAGAATCAAAACCACATTGCAAAGTATGCTTTCCAACCTGTTCAGCTGCATGCAATAATTCCTGCAATTCTTTATTTTCTGCACATTCTGAGATCAACATCATTTTCTGTTTCAGCAATCCCATAACATGTTGTCGGTACTTAAGCATATGAAACGGACAATTTAAGGCCCCGATTGCCAAGGTTGAAGACTTATAAACTTTTCCCCCCATCTGTCCAGTGCCCTAGAATCCCTGTCAGAGGGAGTAGGGTTTTTTGCTGTTGAGGCCTTAACTCCCTTTGGACCCTATGAAATAGTTTCAGGATCAGCAGCAGGGTTTCTAAATAAAAATTTATGTGAGTCTGGGACTCTAACATCTGTCAGGCTTACTGGGAGCCAGAGGTAAGGAGTCAGGGGTCAAGCTCGACTCCGAAAACACATCCACAATGTCTAAAACAGGGGGAATGGCTAAAGGCTTGTGCTGAGGAAGAAGGAAATCCCCGAGCCTCTTTTTTGATTCTGAGAAGTCTTGACTCTACCAGTGAAAATGCTTCCTCAAAGTATGCAAGGTTTCTCCAAATGAATAACCCTCAGGAGGAGATGCAGACGGAATAGACTCCTCAGCATCAGAATCCTCATAGGAAGGTATAGATAATTCCTGATCAGAAAAGGAATCAGAAGAAATAGAAACCCGATCTGAAGATTCATAATCAGTGTCTTGCCTAGGCCTCATATCTGGAGGGGGATGGGTACCCCTGATCAAGGTAATAAGGTCTTCAGCCATTTTGATCATCTGTTTTTTAGGCATAGAGGCCTGTGCACGTGGCTCAGGCATCTGCTTTTCAGGTTTAGAAGTTGCTTTTGTCTTTGGTTTTGCAGCTGTCGTCGGATTGATGTACAAATGTTGAGGTTTGAATACACTCTTAGAAGCTGATGCCTGCTCAGCGGCTGCGGACCCATCAGAGGGAGAAACATTCGATCCAATACCTTGAGTATTTTGCGGCATGCACGGACTGCACATGGGTGTCGGTAGAGGCCTGCGACTCTAAGGTAGCGGGTATCAGGGGCTGTGAAGGCGCCTCACTGAATACCAGTGACTGGCTTAGGAGAAGCTTAGTCTGTTTTGGATCTCGACTGCCTTTCGCTGTCCCTTTTCTTTGCAGTTTTTATGTACTCCGGTAGTCAGACTGCTATCCGATGACATTTCTGGGTAGTTAAATCAGTTTCCAAAATACTTTGATGCAAAAATATGCCGACGCTTAGTGCGTTGGTTAAATCTAGCACAAAACCGACAGCCAGGCACGTTGTGATCAGGAACTAGGCAAGGAATACAGTATAAATGGAAATCCTTATGAGGAATTTGCTTCCCACAAGTAACACAATTATTAACTTTTTCGGACATTGGTAAAAAACAAGAAAAAAGTTTCCCCAATGGGGTACTTAGCTTTAATGAAGACTTTGGTTCTGAAACTCAAATTCGAATATTTCAGTAGGTGGCCGACCGGCACTTGCAAAATGCTTCTGCTTCGGGCACCACACGGCAAGAAAGACCAAAGAAAATGGCGGCTGCATGTTTTATACCTCTGACGTCATGGAAGAGAAGACAGCAAACAACGCAGGACTAAGACTTTGGAATTCAGTCCGACTGAGGGCAACCTGCCGGCAGATTACCCAAATGTAATGACTGCAACAGGGAAACACGAAGAACATCATAACTTAAGTGAAGCCGAAACACAAAGCAAAACTAGAAATGAAAGACTGTCTAAACATTCTTAAATTGGTTTAGAAAGTATTTTTTATATTTATGTGCTTCGACTACACTTACTTTAAAAGAAGTGCAAAATGGAACTTTAATTATATATACAAAAACAGTAAGTGCCAAAAAACGTTTGCTGACTAATCTGGAAGTTCACGGCATTAACTAGTCCGGAGTTTCTGTAAAACGATAATGTCATTATTACATAAAAAATAAAGACAATTAGTTATAAAACAACAAGGATTAAAAAATCATATTTGAAAATGAAAACAAATAAAAACAAATACACATACATGCAAATCAATGAATGGAAACTCCGGACTAGATAATGCTAGGTAATTCCCTTCGAACATCCAGATTAAACAAACCATTGTAAAACAGAAACACATACCCAAAAGTAAAGCATCAAGTCATTACCAAATATATCAAAATGCACATAAAACAAAAGTTTATAAATTATAAACACTGCAGAAATTTAATAAGACACAGAAGCCTGCATTCCATTAATTAAGCAAAACCCGTAAACAAATAGAAACTATTAAAAAAAAGTATCGTAAAAAGAAAAAAAAAATAGTTTACCGCAGAGAAAATCTTCATCAAGAGAGTAACTGATTAAATAATAATGATAAAGTACTTACTAAAATATATTTGGGGTCAAATAGTCTGGGGTCAAACTGTCCACTAAAAAATCCCATAGACAATAAATGTAAACATGAAACTGTATGCAAATGCATTGGGATCGAATAGTCCTGTTTCCTCTCTCAGCGATTCCCCCTTAGGGCAAAGAAGCTGCTACACTTGTTATTCAGGGGAAATGCACAGAGATCACAACAAGGCTGGGCCTATTGTGAAAAATCATATCTGTCATCTTCATGCTGAGACACCACTCGTGAGGTAGTAGAATGGACTTGCTCAATTTTGTCCATCACATTGGACTTCCCTGGAATGTGTGCTGCTATATAGAAATGGTTGGATGAGACTGCCCACTGCCACATACTGAGGGCTTCTTGACACAAGGGGGTAAGACCTGGTTCCCCCTTGTTTGTTGATATACCGAACTAATGGCATATTGTCTGTATGAACCACAATTGTCCTGCAAGGGAGGGTCTTGGAAGGCCTACAACATTAGCAGCACTGCTCTCATTTCCAGGATATTAATATACATGTTGGCCTCTTCTGTGGACCAAATGCCTTTGACTGTTTTCCCCAGGAAGTGCTCCCCACCCACCCAATCTGGGATGCCTCCATGGTCACTACGGCCTTGTGATAACGGAGAATGAAAGGATGGCCTTGTAGAACCTGATCTGATCTAATCCACCACCAAAGATATTTCTTGCATACCCAAGTGATTCTTATTTGGACTGACATCTCTTGGTAAACACTAGACAACTGCGTTGCCAACATCCATTGAAGAATTATCATGTCAAATCTTGCTAGTGGAACTAGAGACTATAGCGGTCAACATTTAACCCAGGGTTTGTAGAATCAGTCAGGCTGAGATTGTGGTATAGTGAATTATTCTTCTAGCCTGGAATATGACAGTTTGTACTCAAGAGTAAGAGAAGCTGTCACTGATCGTGTTGACATTTGGTTCTATTAATTCCAATTTTTGAGAGGGTTCTGAGATTTGTTGTAATTTATGGTTATCCCAAGATGGGAGCAAGTCTGGAGTAACTGACCCCACACCCTTATTAGGAGACACCTGGTCGGGGTGGTAATGAGCCAGTTGCCCATGTATAGAAACACACTGAATCCGAGCAGTCTGAAGTGAGCTGCTACCACTACCATGCATTTGGAAAACACCCTGAGGATTGTGGTGAGACCAAAGGGCAATTCTCTGAACTGGCAACGACTGGCTCCCAGCCGGAAGTGAAGATAACTTCTGGATTGTCTGTTCATTTTTGTGTGACAGCACTCGCCTTAAAGGTCTATCAAGCACATCCAGTCATACCTGCACAAGAAGGGCAGAATGGACTGAGCTGTAACCATCTGAAATTTTGAAAGTCAACTAGTTTGATCAAGTTGCCAAGATCCACAAATCCGTCTCCAGTCCCCAGTTTCCTTTGGCAATAAAGAATCTTGAGTAAGTTCCACATTCTATCTGGTCTGGTGGGACACCTCTTGGATGACTTTTCTAGCAGCTTCTGTATTTCTACTGTTGCGGCTTTCCTCTGACTGGGTGGAACATTGGGAAATTTGCATACAGATTGAGGTAAAAGGAAGAGAATTATATAACCTGTGGAAATTCTCTGCACCCACATATCTTGCGATGTTTAGCCAGGCTCTCTGGTGCAAGGATAAATCAACCCCTGACTGCCTCCAGAGGGGGACAATCTGTCCTCTTTTCAGGAGCTCTGGTAGGGACCAGAGAATCTCTAGACCCTTGGTTCTGTGGACCTTCTCTGCCACGTGGGTAGTGTCTTCCATTTGGAGTTCCCCCCTCTGCCTCTGGGGGAACGATCTCCACATGGATCACGGAAAGGACCCTTGGACTTCCTGAACCACATCTTTCAACCACCCCATTCACTGATACAGAAGGTTCTTTGAGGGGTTGCAAAATGTATGCCCACTGCAGAAAGGGTCTTCCGTCTTGCTCATGCCTGCAGTCTCTCTCCCTCATCTTAGGGTCAAACAAACTTGCCATCAAAAGTTGCACTGATGAACGAGGACCAAATGGGCTCCGCAAAATCAGCGCATCCAGGCATGCATCCTAATGGAAATGCCTAAGCCAGGCACCTTTGAGGTACCTTCAGCTACATGAGATGAGCTTGTTGGCCCCCCCTGTTGTAGAAGGAAGTAGCAGTCCACAAAAAAAAAAATCACAAAAACTGATAGGGCAAAGAAGACCCATAAAGACGATAAAGTGGACTACTGAGGATTGCTGCAACAGATTTGTGAAAAATAGTATACAGATCAAGAAACAGTGACCTGAGGAAGTGCGAAAATATAAACAAAACCAAAAGATATCTGAAAAGTATAAAAAAGAAATATGGACATAGGAAAAAGATTTGATGTGGTGCAATATTTATGCAAAGGAGAAAGCCAAATTAATCGAAGTGAAGAAGGCAGCCCCAAAGACATTCGAAGAGCAATACAGGCAAAAGCATCCAGATATGGAAAATTTTGCTATAAGAAAATATCACAAAGATGGAACGTAAATAAGATTAGTAAAGCAGTAATTAAAAAAAAAAATAGAAGCTGAAGTTATGGAGTACCTGCGAAGTGAAAGATTTGGTGTAGAAGGCCTAGCACAGGTTACACCACAGCAGGGTGGCGCGGAGTCCCCAAAGTAGAGAAAACAGGAAGATCAGGAAACATCTGAAGACGACATCTGGACATGGGGAAACAAGATTTAACATGGTGTAACAAATGCAAAGGAGAAAACAAAACTAACCAAGACAAAAAGAGCAGCAAAGATATTCGAAGACAACTTTACAATACAAAAAATAATACAACGAAGAGGAAAAGTAGTAAAGATTAGTAATGGAGAAGTTACAGAAATAGAAACAGAGGTCATGGAGTACCTGCAAAATGAAGGATTCAGTGTAGTAAATCTAATTCAGAAAGCACCACAACAGGATAGAGTAATGGATATCGAAATTAAGGGGAAATCAATGGAACAGGAAGCAATTCATCAGGTGCCATATGAAGATAATTTGGAGCCTTCCACAGGAAACTAGTTTAAACATTCACTTGAAGCTAGACAACAAGGGAAGGAACAGGAAACTGTGGAAACTGATGCAGTCAATGTTGAGGAGTGATAGGCCAGTGAGTTCCCATATGATAGAGCAACGGATGGCATGGGATGAAGTTGGAGAATGTGCCACAGGAAGATGCTATAGAATCTTCTACAGAATGCCCGCAGGAACTGGAAAACAAGGGATGTGCCCTTAGTTTGAAAGAAAATGAGATAAGAGAAGAGTTGCTTGATTTAATAGACAGACAGATACATCAAAATCAATGAAAACATACACTGCAGAAGGTTAATAAAACCCAAAGTCAAAAGTCTGACAAAACAAATGAATACAGTAATTTGGACGGCTCAGAGACCCATGTGATACAACAGAAATAAACAGGATATACTACTGTGCAGCTAAATTAATAACTGAAAGTTCTACCACAAGAACACAGGGTAGTGAGGGAAAGGAAGGGGAGAAATCTAATACTATCATGGAAATATTGAATAGAGAAAAAGTACAGTTGTGTACACTTACCATAAATGTAGATGTTAGAGTGTATTCACTGTTGCAGTCATTACATTTGGGTAAATTTGCTGGCAGATTGCCCTCAGGTTGGCCAGATTAACAAAGTCTTGGGTCCTGCATCGGTTGCTGTCCCTTCTTCCATGACGTCAGGGGTATAAACCATGCAGCTGACACCATTACATCAGTTTTTCTTGCCCCAGATGTCAGGTGTCACCCAAATGGGGAGCCAAATATTTAATTAAAAACACAAAAATATACCTCCAAACAAAAGCAAATACACCAAAAAGGCTTTCAAGACTTTCAAGAATAGTAAAGGAAAGTATAAGTATAGAAAGAGAAAAAACAGGGTTGGAGGGAGGGTAACCAGGACTGCAACAGTGAATACACTCGAACATCTACATTTATGGTAAGTGTACACAACTGTACTATGTTCTTCATGTTTCACTGTTGCAGTCATTACATTTGGGTAGATTCCCAAAGCTATGGTTGGAAGAATGGCTTTAGACAGCATTAGGACCAGCTATAAGGCCCTGCAGAACAGCAGTGGCAAAGCCAGCTCTGGATTTAGAGAAGTAAGGTAAATGGTAATGTTTGGTGAACATATGAACTGAGCTCCAGGTAACAGCTTCTAGAATGTCTCTGGGTAGGGACACCTCTGAGAAAGGCTGTAAAAGTAGATGCAGCCCTGGTGAAATGAGATCTGATCCCTTGGGGTGCATACAGCAGAAATGAATACAATTGCTTATCCATTTGGAAATAGTCTGCTTTGAAATAGCCTTTCCCTCTGCCCCTGCAGCAAATGCCACCAGTAGTTGTTCAGATTTTTGTAGAGATTTTGTCCTGTTTAAGTAAAATCTAAGTTGTCTGTGTACATCCAATGAATGGAGAATCCACTCCCCCTTGTTCTGTGGATTGGGAAAGAAAGTTGGCAAATGGTCTGATTAAGAGCCAAACTAGATACCACCTTAGGCATGAAGGATGGACTGGTCCCGAGAGACACCCTGTCCGCATGAAAAACAATGAAAGGCTCCACTGCCATTAAGAGCCTGTAATTCAGAAATCCTTCCAGCTGAACTGACTGCTAAAAGGAAAGCTGTTTTCCAGGAGAGAAATTTTAAGTCTGCAGTAGCAGCTGGCTCGAAAGGAGGAAGAGTAAGTTTTTCCAATACAAAGTTGAGGTCCCAGGCAGGGGTTGGAGCTCTGCTGGGTGGTCAAGTTTTTGGCCCCTCAGATACTGCTTTAGCAGAGGATGAGAGAAGAGTGGAGGTTGTGTTGTAATGAGCTGAAATGGCTGAGGCATGGATTTTTATGGAAGAAAAAGACAGGCCCTTGTAAAGCATCTCAGTTAAGTATTGTAAAATCCAAGGAATATTGGGCACTGCTGTGCTTATTCCTTGTGAGCGACTCCAGGCACAGAATCTTTTCCATTTGTCAGCTTAAGGTTTTCTAGTACTAGGCCTTCTTGCCTCCAAAATGACATCCTTCACAGGTTTGCGGAGGGATGCCAAGGGTGAATTTAGGTGATTAGCCACGCTGCAAGATTCAAAGTTTGGAGCAGAGAGTGCAGAATTTGGTTGTTCTGCTGAGAAAGTAAGGTGTCTGAGGCAGATGCCACGGTGGAGGGTGTGACATTGCGAAGGAGTGGTACCAGTGTTGGCGAGGCCAGTCTGGAGCAATCAAAATCATTTTTGGTTTGTCCTGTTTGACAAAGTAGAACTTTGGAGAGCAGAGGCAGAAGGAGACGAGCATAGACTGAGGTTTTTCTAGCTGAATGATAGAGCATCCACTTTCCAGGCTTTTTTGTGATTAATTCTTGTGCAGCATTTGTCCAACTGATGGATCTTTTTGCCTCACTCCAGAACTATGTCTGGACTCCCCCATTTGTGTGTCAACATGTTGAAAATCCGTAATTGCAGTTTTCATTCATGTGGGTCCATGTGATTTCCGCATAGTTCATCTGCCAGAGTATTCAGCTTTCCTGGCAGGAATTGAGCTTGTAGTTTTATGTGATAGGTCAAGGAAGTGTTCCACAATGCCATGGCTAGTCTGCAAAGGGGGTAGGAGTGTATACCCTCTGCGTATGTACCACATAACTGTGGTGTTGTCTTAATCATTAATTGTCCTGGATGAAGGTGGTCCTTGAAGGCTGTCAATGCATTCTGTACAGCTAGCATCTCTTTTTGATTGATATGAAGGTACATTTGATTTGGGCTCCATTTGCCCTGAATGCACTTCCCTGCCAGATGTGCCCCCAAGCATAGTCTGATGCATCTGTAGTTAGGGTTTTGGGCAGCAAGGGGTGGAGTGAATGGCAATCCCTTGTTTTGGTGGCAGGCCTCTGCCCACCATAGGAACTCTAGTTGCAGGCAAGGTATGATAGGAATCATTGTTTCCAGGCTGTGACAATGTTGACTCCATAAACTTTTTAAATACCACTGAAGTTTCCTCATATGCAGTCTTGCATACGGAATTAGAAGAATGCAGGAGGCCATGAACCCCAAGGCTTGCAGAATTTGCCTTACAAATAGCAGGGTTTTTGTGGCCACCTGTTTGAAGTAAGTTACCAAATGAATTTGCTTTTCTGGTGTAAGGTAAGCCATCTGGGCAGTTGTATTCAAGCTTTCACCCACGAATGTAATTTTTTTTGAGAGGGTACCAGTTGTGATTTCTTTTCGTTTATGTTGTACCCGAGACAAGTTAGAACCCTTTTTACAAACGCCAGATGTTTTAGAAGAATGTCCCGGTTTTCTGCCTGAATTAGACAATCGTCCAGGTATGGATATATTTGTATTTTTCTTTGCCTGCAAAATGCAATTACTGGAGCCAGGCACTTTAAGACCCTGGGCGCGGTAGATAAAGCCAAAGGGCAATGCAAACAACTGGTAATGCAAGTAGCCTGCTTTGAAGCGGAGGTATCTTTTGCAAGACTCCCTGATTGGGATATGCAGGTAAGCCTCTTAAGTCTAGAGTTAACAACCAGGCATCGTTGCTTAGCATAGGAAGTAATTGTTGAAGAGTCAGCATCTTGAATTTTGGAATGTCCAGAAAAGCGTTTAGAGTAGATAAATCCAAAATAATTGGATGCCATGATTTGTCTTTTCTGGGTACTAGGAAATGTCTTTAATAGAAACCTTGTCCCTTTTCCTCTTCTGGTACTGGTTGAATAGCACCCATGTTCATGAGGGACAGTACTTGTTTCTGGGTCTCTGCCCACTGATTTGGGGGCAGGTCTGGCCATCCGTGTGGAAATGGCAACGTGTGGAAATGGCAACGTGTGGAAATGGCAACGTGTGGAAATGGCAACGTGTATCCCTGGGATACTATATTTAAAAACCCATTTGTCCTGGGTTATAAGCTGCCAGTTTCTTGCATGAAGTGCCAGTTTTCCCCCCAAAGGGGCGGCTAAAAGGTAAGTGCTTGTAAGTGTAAAGGGAAGTCACTGAGACTGCTTACCATAGGGAGGTGCCTTGTTGATTCCAGATTTGGAGGAGGAGGCACCCCATTGTTTTGTTCTAAAAGTCCCCTGTGACTGAAACCTGGAGCCTTTGGAATGTCTTTGTTGGACTTCAGCGGCTCTCAAAGGAACTGGAAAGGACCAGTTCTTAGTAGGCCACTGCCTACTAAATCTTGGAGGTTGCACTTGTAGGAAATCTTTCACAGTTTCCATAGATTTAGCTTCATCTTCCATCTTTTTTAAAATTTCTTCAGCCTTATTACCAAAGAGACAGCCATGTTGTAAAGGACCATCCAACAATTTTGCTTTAACATGATCAGGCAGAGTTTGCTCTTTCAGCCAAGCATGCCTTCATAGTACAGACCCAGTTACAGCAGCCCTGCAAGAGGCCTCCAAAGAATCAAAACCATATTGCAAAGTATGTTTTCCAACTTGTTCAGCTGAACGCAATAAATCCAGTAAATCTTTATTTTCCACACAGACAGAAATTAACATCATTTTCTGTTTAAGCAGTCCCATGATATGCTGTTGATATTTAAGCATATGAAATTGACAGTTTAAAGCCTTGACTGCCAAGGTTGCAGAAGCGTAAACATTCTTACCCCATTTATCCATCGCCCTGGAATCTCTATCAGAAGGGGTAGGATTTTTAGCAGTAGAGGGCATAATGCCCTTGGGACCCTGAGAAATTGTTTCAGGATCTGCACTATGATTTTTGAAAAGGAATTTGTGGGAGTCAGGAACCCTGTAGTATCTCTGTCTGGCTTACAAGGAGCCGGAGGCAAAGAATCTGGAGCCATACTAGATTCTGAAAAAACATCTAGAACAGGAGGTATAGCCAAAGGCCTATGCTGAGAAAGAAGGAAATCCCCCAAGTCTCTTTTTAGATTCAGAGAAATCTTGACTTTCCCAGTGGAAATGTTCCCTTAAGGTACGTAAAGTTTCCCCAAAAGAAAAATCTTCACAGGGAGAAGCAGAAGGAATGGAATCTTCTGCATCAGAGTCCTCATAAGTAGGTATAGACACATTCTGTTCATTAGAGAAGTCAGGAGAAATAGAATCCTGTTCAGAAGATTCATAATCAATGTCTTGCCTAGGCCTCTTAGAAGGGGGGGTTGGCTACCCCTGGTCAGAGTAATTAAATCTTCAGCCATTTGGATAATTTGTTTTTTAGGCATAGGGGCCTGTACATGTGGACCAGGTGTCATTTTTTTAGACAGACTTTGTCCTTAGTTTTGAAGATGGTGTCTGTCTAATACACAAATCTATAGGCCTGAAAACACCCTCAGAAGCCGGTGCATGCACAGCAGCTCCGGACCAATCCAAGGTAGAGACATCCGCTGGTTCCATAACTGAAGCATCTCGCGGCATACCGGACTCAGTCTCAGTAGAGGCCTGCGAATCTGAAGTAGCAGGTATCGGGGGCTGCGAAAGCTCCTCACCGAGTACCGGCGAACTGGCGACTAGCTTAGAACCGTCGTAGTAAGTTTTGGACCTAGACGGCCTGTCTTTTTCTTTGCGTTTTTTTTAGGTATTCCGGTAGTCAGATTGCTAACCAACGACATTTCTGGATAATTAAAGCGCAAGCCAAAATATTTACAAGCAAAAATATACCGATGTTTAATAGTGCGTTGATTAAATTTAGCACAAAAACTGACAGCAAGGTACATTGTGGTCAGGGCCTAAGCAAGGAATGCAGTACAAATGAAAATCCTTGAAGTATTTGCTTCCCACAAGTAATGCAATTAACTTTTATTGACATCGGTAAGGAGCAAGGAAAAAGTTTCCCCAATGGGGTACTTAGCTTTTTAGTTGAAACTCGAAAACGAAAATTTCAGGAGTCGGCCAACTGGCACTTGCAAACTGCTTCTGCTTCAGTCGCTGTGCAGCAAGACAGACTGATGTAATGGCGTCGGCTGCATGTTTTATACCCCTGACGACCTGACGTCATGGCAGAAGGGAAAGCAACCGATGCAGGACCCAAGACTATCAGGCCAGCTGAGGGCAATCTGCCAGCAGATTACCCAAATGTTATGACTGCAACAGTGAAACACAAAGAACATCTGATAGTGCATGTAGCCTGCTTTGAAGCGTAGGTATCTTCTGCAATATTCCCTGATTGGGATGTGCAGGTATGCTTCTTTTAAATCTAGTGTTGCCAACCAGGCATCTTTGCCTAGCATAAGAAGTAAATGAAGAGTCAGCATCTTGAATTTTGGAATCTGCAATATTCCCTGATTGGGATGTGCAGGTATGCTTCTTTTAAATCTAGTGTTGCCAACCAGGCATCTTTGCCTAGCATAAGAAGTAAATGAAGAGTCAGCATCTTGAATTTTGGAATTTCCAAAAAGGTGTTGAGTAGACAGGTCCAGGATAGGACGCCATGAATAGTCTTTTCTGGGTACCAGGAAAAGTCTCTAGTAGGAACCATGTCCCTCTTTACCTCTTCTGGTACCAGCTGAATAGCCCCCATGCTTAAGAGAGAAAGTACTTGTTGTTGGGCCTCTGGCCACCCACTTGGTGTTGGCAATGTGTGGAAGTGAAATCTGTATCCCTGGGACACTATTTAAAACCTATTTGCCCTGGGTAATGAGTTCCCAATTCTTTGCAGGAAGAGCAATCTTTGCCCCCCAAAGGGGCAGTCAGTTGATAAGTGCTTGGAAATTTTAAAAGGAAGTCATTGAGACAGTTTACCATAGGGGGAGTCTTATTATTCCCAGATTTGGAAGTGGAGGCCCCCCACTGCTTAGTTCTGCGTCTCCCCTTGGACTGAAACCTGGGGTTTTTGCTGTGCCTGGGTTTGGCTTGAGAAGACCTGGAAGGGGCTGTAAAGGACCAATTCTTAGAGGGCCAGTGCCTACTAAATCTAGGAGGCTGAACTTGCAAAAAATCTAACAGTTTGCATAGATTTAGCCTTATCTTCCATCTGTTTAAGAACTTCCTCAGCCTTGGTGCCAAACAGGTGGTCTTGATTTAAAGGAGCATCCGATAATTTAGCTAACATGAGCAGGCAGAGATTGCTCCTTAAGCCAAGCATGCCTTCTGAGCACGGACCCAGTAACAGCAGCCCTGCAACAGGCCTCTAATAAATGAAAACCACATTGCAAGAGGCCTCTAATAAATGAAAACCACATTGCAAAGTACGTTTTCCAACTTGTTCAGCAGAATGCATTAAATCCTGTAATTCTTTATTTTCCACACAGTCAGGAATCAGCATTTTCTATTTAAGTAGTCCAATAACATGTTGCTGATACTTTAGCATATGAAACTGGCATTTTCAAGCCCGAATGGCGATAGCATACGAAACTTGCAGTTTAAAGCCCTAATGGCCAAGGTTGCACAAGTGTAAACCTTCTTACCCCATCTATCCAGTGCCCTGGAGTCTATCAGAAGGGGTAGGATTTTTAGCAGCAGAAACCTTAATGCCCTTGGAGCCCCTGTGAAATAGTCTCTGGATCTGCAATAGGATTTTTGAAAAGGAACTTGTGGGACTCTGGGACCCTGTAGTATTGGTCAGGTTTTCTGGGAGCAGGAGGCAGGGAATCAGGGGCCAAACTAGATATAGAAAAAGCATCATCAACAATGTTCAGTATAGTAGGAATAGCTACAGACCTATGCTGAGGTAGGGGAAGGAAATCCCCAAGCCTCTTTTCTGAATCAGAAAAATCCTGGCTTTCTGAGTAGAAATGCTCCCTTAGAGTATATGTAAGGTTTCCCCAAAAGAAAAATCCTCAGGAGGGGAAGCAGAGGGAATGGAGTCCTCTGCATCAAGTAGATAAGGGCAAATCCAGATCATCAGAAGAACTAGAAAAAAACAGAAAAAACAGAATCCTGATCAGAAGATTCATAATCAACTTCAGTCCTAGGCCTCTTAGAAGGGGGGGGGGTTGGCTACCCCTGATTAGAGTTATTAGATCTTCAGCCATTCTTATATGTTTTTTTAGGCCTAGAGGCCTGAGCATGTGACCTGGGCACCGTTTTTTTAGACATGGATCGAAATTTAAACCTAAGCAAAGAAGGAGGCGTCTGTTTTATATGCAAGCCCGTAGGCCTGAATACACCCTCAGAAGCCGGTTCCTGCACAGTGGCTCCGGACCCATCCAAGGTAGAGACATCCGCGGGTTCCATAGTTGAAGCATCTTGTGGCATACCGGACTCCGAATGGGTCTCAGTAGAGGCCTACGAATCAGAAGTAGCGGGAATCAGGAGCTGCGAAAGCACCTGCCAGAGTACCGGCGAACTGGCTTAGAAGCGTCAGGAGTTTTTGACCTCAGTGGCCTGTGTCTATCTTTGTGTTTTTTCGGAATCCCGGTAGTCGGATGGCTAACAGACGACATTTCTGGATAATTAAACAGAACCAAAATATTTAGAGGCGAAAATATACAGACGACGGATAGTGCGCCGATTAAATAAAGCACAAAACCGACAGCAAGGTACGTCGTGGTCAGGGCCTAAGCAAGGAATACAGTACAAATGAAAATCTTTGAGGTATTTGCTTTCCACAAGTAATGCAATTATTAACTTTTACTGACATCGGTAAGGAAAAGAAAAAAAGTTTCCTCAACGGCGTACTTAGCTTTAGTCGAAAATGAAAATTTCAGGAGTCGGCCGAATGGCATTTGCGAACTGCTTCTGGCACTGCACGGCAAGAAAGACTGATGTAATGGTGTCGGCTGCATGCTTTATACCCCTGATGACCTGACGTCATGGAAGAAGGGACAGCAACCGATGCAAGACCCAAGACTTTTGTTAATCAGGCTGACTGAGGGCTACCTGCAAGCAGATAACCCAAATGTAATGACTGCAACAGTGAAGCACGAAGAACATCTGGAAAGGGGTTGAGGCTTGGGAGAAAAGTAAGCCAGAAGAATATCAAAGTAGTTGTGGTTGCTCCTCTGCAGCAGAGTACCACAATCACCCCAGCCCAGCATTTTCTTTTGTATCCCCCCCCTTCACTGATGCGCCTTTACCTTATCTGTGAAAACAAGAAGCTGGTTTAGAAGGATATTTCCTACCCATACCACAGTATAGGGGAGAACTGTACGTTTTTAAACCTTTCCTTCCTCCTCTTAAAAACTTTGCTGTGGAGGCTCCCAAAGGGTAGCTCCTAAGGGGGCATTAGAAAGTTGTACTTTGATATCCTCTGGCAGAGGCTCTAGCCTCTGCCACATATGCTTTCTAATGCCAAAGCTATTAACTGCCACTATGGATGTTGCAACAGCATTACAAATTGTTTTGTCTTGATGAGATCTGCTGCTAAGTTTCATCCTCGGGTCCTTATCAGATATTCCTGAGCATGCCACTGTTGATGTACGACAGCAGTTTGGTACTTTCGTGCAATTACTGTACCTGAAAGCCAGAGTGGCAGCTGTACAAACCTTTTCATATCAGTCTAGCACTTTACTTTGCCATTTAGGACACTATTGGAAGCAGATCATCTCAGTCCATAAACACTGCAGCTGATTCTCTACACAACTCCTGCAAAACATTTGTGGAACTCAAATCCCATAAAACACTTTTGGATTACTGGGGGGATAGGTATCTGGCTCCAAGAAGGCTGCAAGGAAGGCAGTCTCCAAAGCCTCCATAACAGGAATAACCACCATAAACTCTGGTTATCTACGTCCTGGAGTTTAAAGTATATTTGTGTGCCTCCAATGCCTTCTTTGTATCCTGTTTTTGTGCACTTTTATTCTATAAAGCTTTAAAACATGAAATTGCCATTATTTGACAAGAGGAAGGAACACTGCATCCCAGGTCTGGTCCATAGTCTAAAGTGGAAGACAGGAAGAATAGCCAAATCTTCTACTTTACTGTCAAAAGAATTTCTCTCTACCTTTTCAGAAGAGTAGCCCCTTGTTTATCTTTTCAGAAGAGTAGCCCCTTGTTTCTGTCTTTTAAAGTATGGACTCGAGACACATGATTGTACTTGGCTGCAGGCTTTGCAAGGCTTTTAAAAACCCTTAAGCCAAAGTGACACATTGTCTAGCAGTTAGGCTAGCAGAATGGTCCCAAAGGATGTCTGGACGCAGCCTGATGTTTCACATTTTGGATCCCATTTGAGGGAATGGGAACCATGGAAGTCTAGCCCTCGGGCTAGGATTGCCAGATGTCCACTTTATGGCCAGCAAAGTCCTCCCCTGCAAAGAAAAGTTGGCAGTCCTACTTCGCCTTCAGAGACAGCATGCACTTCAACAACAGATGCCCAGGATGGGATACATTACCCAGAAGCCAAAACCTGGTTATCAACTTGGTGGGGCAAACAGTGTTCTTCTGGCATTATGACCTTCAGAAGGAGATCTATTAGTGGCCGCAGGGAAGTCAGTTGTACAATCCTGGGACTGCAAAGGCACCTCACTGGGTTCTATATCTTCAAGTTGTGACAGAATGTCACTCTGTAGTCAACATCACTTGTTCCCCTCTCTGCATTCTCCTTTAATTGCTTCTTTTTAAGAGGGTCATAACAGGACAAACATGAGCCAGAGAACACACATAAAACTAGTTGTAGGCCTTAAGCCACTCCCTAGCTACATAGCTCTGTAAACCACCACCAGCATACTTTGACTGTGTTCAGAGAGACGGAATATTTCTTGAGAGAGATCAGATGCATTTTTGCCTAAGCTACATTATCTAGTCATCTCTGTTCCAAAGAGTGCACTTATGTGAGTTTATCATCTCTGTGAACTGCAACTGATGATTACTTCATCTATGGACAATGTTCTTTTTCAAATTGTTACAACGTCCAAATATTTGCAGTATGTATGCAGAGGTTTACACTGTATGAAGTGAAGCTGTACTTTTATTGGTTTGTGTCATTCTTCTGCATTAGGCTTTGTAATAACTAACTGCAACTGTACTGTGTCAATGTGAAGTTTTTCTCTCCGGGCCTCTGCTGAAAATGGATCATCCCAATCGGACCTTCCAAGTAAATAAATGTCACAAATAAAAACTGCTGCCTATGTAACGTTTTCAGGGGAAATCCTTCCTGAAAGACTAAACAGTGCTTAAAGTCCTGCTCTGTGCCTACACAGGCAGCACAAGTGTGCAAGTCTGTGAAAGACCTTACTACCATTTTTACACCCCAATATACCCTGAATACATGTCCATCATGCTAGCTATATAAAAAACATACCAAGGAAAGATAAATCAGTAGAATATACAACACAAGGAGTACTAGTCTATCCTGAGCTCTGGAGCAGGGCAAACAAGGATAGTCTACTGCCACTAAAGATGGCAATGCATACACTGCAAACTATGGCTAGAAAGATCTAATATGGCATGAGCAAATGACAGCTCGACACTGGAGTCGTCCTGATATTCCACTGGGATGGACATCTGCTGAGCTCTGCAAGTTAGGCCAGATATCGGGCCTTCGGTTCGGAAGTCCCAGTAGTTAGGCTACTGCAATGTTCATCTAAACAAATGAGACAGGACAACAGTCTGACAATGGTAATGTCACTCTATACAGATACAGCAAATTTAAAAAAAAAAAAAAAAAAAAAAAATCGGGACCAAAAAGGGACTAAGAGGGCACTGACTTCAAAACACCTCACCTTATGGATTAACTACATTATCACAGGAAACAAGCAAAAGCACAGAGGAACCATATGGGCTACAAATGGGCTAGAGCATCCCAATGATGGAGGAAGACTACATCCCTTTACCAGATTATGCAAAAAATTCAAATGGACTTTCCCAATTTGTGGGGCATCTTTCACTCCACTGAAGAACTGACAAACCACAAGTGAGAAGAGCTAGCACCTTAGTCTGTCAGATAAGAAAATGACTCCCCAGGAATCTGAAGTGACAGGAAACTGTTCTTCAGTTGTACACCATTCCCAAACTTTCAACCTCCAATACAGAGGACAAAATAAAGTCCCTCTTCCTCCCTCATTTGATGATATACTATATAACTAATAAATTGTCTGATTAAGTATGAAGAGGAACCCAGGGAGGCAGGAGTCCTTTAAAAAAATAAATAAATAAAAAAGGGTGGAAAGAAACTCATCTTCAATACACTAATATTGAGAGAGAATGATTACAGATCCTTCTTACAGTATTTTACCATTTGATTAAGAATGTGCATGCTAATCTATACTTGATTGAGGGAGAAAAAGAAAGACACCCACTCACCTGTCGAGGCTGCTCCACAGCTTTCTGCGGATCTGTTTTAACTTTATTACTAGGGTGGTTTGTAACTTTTGTGACTGGCTGTTTAAATATGGAAGCAGTCTGTCTAACAGGCAACGATGTATTCAGATCGGGTTTACCCTGGAATTAAATATTCAGTTACTTAGTGAAAAATGCACTGACATTTCTTCCATAAAACGCAGTAAATGCTGATGCATGCTACCTAGAGCAGACTTATTTCAACAGTCAGAGTAACACAGTTTAGAGAATAAAATATGAAGAAATTGTTTCAAACATTAATGGTCTTTTTGAAAAGGCTGCTGCGAACATCTTATTTTACATAGTTAATAATCTAAACAAATGCTATGTACTTACCATATGGGACTTCCGATAGAAATGTCAAAGCCAACAGATGTTAGAACCACTCGGCATGTAAAAAAATTGCCCAAGCTGCCAAAGTCTCGCCCCATATTCCATAATGCAATGCAGTGCCATCCCTCTCCAAATCTCATCTGAGCTGTACTGAGTAATTAGAAACCTCTACCAGAGGGCACACGTACAAAGAGCGTTTCCCAAAAAAGGCACTTAAATATTGCAGAGGCTGCAAATTAAACTGGATGCAAAGTTAGGCTTTCCAACACACATTGCAAGTACCAGAAAGTGTGACTGGGTCATTTAGGGGTGACATTAAGAGGAAAGTGCCTTTGAGGAAGGTTCTGCAAGCTTTCAAAGAAGCTGAGAGAGGAGAAGTCACTCACGAAAATTATACACTACAGCTAAGTGCATATTGACAAAGGAATGAATGAAAGTTCAATAATTGAAAATCTGCACCACACTGAAGTACTAATGGAATGGTGGCAAAGAAAAGGTCCAGTCCTATTGCAGTGACTATACTGAACCTGTCCACATCCCTACTTTCCCCTTACCCTTTTTCACCCATCACATCTCCTCCATGGATGCTTCCACCATCCACTCTGTCAGTCCATTTCTCAAGTCCACAACATACTGTTAAAAAGTACTTCAGGAGGCCCAGGAGACAGCTAGCTCCTACAATAAGGTGCCCGAGCCCCTCCTTCCTCTTCTGCCATTCATATTCTGGATGACCCCTTAGCTCCAAGGCACGATCTGGTGTACCCTGATCAAGTTCCCTATTTTTTTTGTATTTCAAGTGAGTAGCCATAGCTCCTCTAGCCCACAGTCACATTCCATCCTTCATCCATCAGATCTTTCTGGCAGTCAACTGTTTTTCCTTCAAACAACCCCATGTCATTTTCCTTACATCACCTCCATAGCTGTACAATGTACTGAAATAGTCTGACCAAAGCCCTGTACAGTAAAGCATTACATCCTTGCTTCTGGAATCTAACCTCAAGGACACACATTTTACTGCAGCCGCTCCCCCCACTCTTCCTAGTGGTCCAATCCAGGTGAAAAACAATGACCATCCCTTTTCCTTCTCTGTTGTTGTCCGTTATAGTCCTCTTAGCTGACAACTTACCCTTGGGTTATGGCCCAAATGTAGTACCTTCCATTTGGTTGCAATGAACCCTAAACGCAGCCTTCATGCCCACTTGTTAGGACTTCGCAAATTCTGCATTAGACTCCTCTCTCCATCTTCCACTACTGTAACTATGAAGTCATAAGCAGAGTAATCCTGTTCTCTTTTCCTTCAGATATTCCTCACAAAATACACCAAATAGTAATGGATTTAATACAATGCTCTAAGATACTCCACTAATCATAACCTTACCTACCAACATTGTTTCATCCCCAATTCTATTTGTTCTCCCAGTTCCACAGTGTTGGTCCTATCCCCAATCCTTCTATTTTTCCTTTTTTTGCTTGTGTTGAGCATACAAGAGAAAGAAACGCTATGTACCTCTCTGGAAGAAAAAAAATTGCTGGCCACAAGTGGAAGTACAAAAATCATGCAGTTACCCAGAAGTAGTGAATGCATGGGTAAGACCTGCCTAAAATTCAAGTTACGAGTATTCTGGATGGATGCAACTACTGGGGAAAACTCATTTGTAACACCCGATAAGATGCTAGGATACTGGCTTTGGACATTTGCTGCTTGGCTTTCTGGATACAAAACTTGCTCTCAAAGGAAATGTATGTGAAAAAACAAAGGAGTCCAGTACTGTAGTTCTGAAACAGTACATCTCTGGTGCGTCTCCATTCTAGAATAGAATAAGGGACAATTTACTGTTACATCTGCAAGTGATTAGGAAAGGTAAAAAGGTCACTGCAAAGCTTCTACCAGTGTTGAATTTCCAAGCCACAAGGGGCTGTGGGGCCATTCATGAAATGGCTTTCCCTGGAATGTGGTTTACTAGAAAGTGACATGTTCACGGCCATTTACATAAACCCATGGTTTCCTGACATGAGAGGAAAACATCCCATCTCAACACAATGCTTGGTGATCTACCAACTCTAAGCCCTATTGTCACACTGGATGACTATTATATCCTAGGGAAGTCAGGAAGACTGCTCTCATCTCCTGTATGCAACAATCCAAAACTGCTTTAGAAAAGGTCCCAACACTGACTCACCTCCCCAGTGTAATGTTTCCCCTTCCCTACAGCTAACGTATCCAATGATTACTGCTAAGGGAGAGAGAGGGTAGTTAGAAGGTGCTGCCTTCAATTAGGTTGGGCAAATGCATCCCACCACATTTTGTAAATCTGTAATAGATGGGACACTTTTGATAGACGAATTGAGATCAATACACTGAGCAGCCACTGTAAGACCTACAAAGGATACTTGGGGATACCACTGGTACTACAACTGCCACAAAATCCAGCATCCTGAAACGATGGACAGAAGGCTTCTCAGACTCAGGAATGAATACCATGGTTTGATGAGAGCATATCCTATACAATGGAAAATGTGCTTTGCATAACAGGATATCAGATCAGCAGTAGATAAATGAAAGCTGCCAGGAAGGACTCAAGTGGAACTTCACAAGGCTCACGGTAACTTCTACAAAGCTGAACATAAGGAGAAAAAAAAAATACACACCAGACCTGGAAATGATGGAACATACAAGAGCCTATCAAAGCTAAAAAAATGTTTCCACTGGAGGAGATGTACCATAAGGATGGCAATGTAACCAATGCAGGTTTGCTTATACAGGGTGAAAGAGAACTCTGCCATCCACCTGGGTGTCAAACAGAGGGCATGTGTGGTAACATGCCTGCCTTCCAAGGACTTACAACTACAGTGGAGCTCAAAAGGACTTGTTGCTATGGCTGGACCTCAGGGGGGCTGTGGGGAATTGTCCACTTCAAATAACTGCACAGTTCCTGCCAAAAGATTCAAGAACTAGTGCTAGCAAATTTCAGGCTACGAAACAAATGGGTTCTTGGGGTTTATGCCCCCCCAAAAAAATTGAGCCCATTTTTCAGTCTGAACAGGAGGCACCGTTGAGCTTAGCTTAATAGGAACACATGGATCCCTAGGACACACTCTCAGTCCAAGGGCCTGGTAGGTCTTGTTTCATGTGTGCGGGTGGGGGGGTTGTTTAGCTCACCCTGTGGACCCAGTTCCTCAGGACAACCACTTGGGACAACTGGGAAAAGATAAAGGAGCTACTGGGTCAAATAGTGGACCAATAAGCGGCTAAGAGAGCCTGGCTCCTTGCAGCATCTTGTGGGCTGCCACAGCAGCAATGCATTTAGTAAACATCCCAGGGACGTAAGACGAGAAACTAATGTCTTGAATCAACAGCACCAGACTCCTACCCAAGAGTGAAGAAGCCTTACGGACTTTGTGATCTTGATGAGAAGGTAAGCAACAAGGACTGCACACCCAGTTTCCTCTGAATAAGCATATGTGACAATTCGAAAGGTTTCTTTGGGAAAAATATTTACGGAATTTAATGTCAAATGGGCCTGGGGGTCTTGCGTTTTTATTGGTGTAAGAGAATCGTAATTAAAATCCTCTTTTTTTGGGCTGATCAGACCCTCTTGGCTGACCCACTGCAATCTAATTAGATACAGATACAAGAGGAGAATGGAACCAGCCTGGGGGGAAGGGGGTGCTTATGCTGTCTGTGCTTTGAGGAATGAAGTCCACAGATGTTGATGTTTCCTTTGTGAAGAGATGGAAGGTTCTGATTCTTCTTGTAAAGAGAGCAATTTCTTTAACAAAACCCAAGCTGTTTACTTTACCTCTTCAACCCTTAAAAAAAGCAAAGTATCAACAAATGCTACACAGTACTGTGCTCGTTACCCATGGAATACATGCAACATTCACTTATGTTCTGTGAAGGGATTCCGTTTCCCTTTAAACACTTTCTACAGAGAGGGTCTGTAATTACAATAAGGGGTGAAAAAGCCCAGCAGACAATTAGAGGGAGTTAAAAATACCACAATAAAAAAGGGATGCTTTTCGATATACAGTCAGAAAGGTGTTGGGGGGGTAAGCCTAACCAGTGGAAAAAATTTGAAAAGTTCAATTAAGAGTGGCAAGTACCCATTGAAGGTAGCATACCCGTGGAATCTGCAACATTTTCAGTCAGATAAAAAAGGCGCACACAGGTTACTTCAAATCACCTGAGCTGAACAGTGGCAACAAAAATCTGAAGAGGCTTGGCACTATAGTGCATTAAACTGGGGAAGGAACTATAGTGCCCTTGAGGCAATATACATACACACACACACTCTGCAGTTCTAAAGCCTGTGGGAACTAGTCCTGTGATCCTCATGGATAGAGCTTCTTTTACTAAATATTCCAACAGTAATAAAACAAATGACAACATAACGATACACCCTTGACAGAATTCCCTTCAGTTACTTTACTCAATGGATCATGTAGGATACGTTCTAAACACTCATGTAAGCACAGCATCATCACTTAATAAAAAGGTACCTGCCTTAGATAATTAAGGGTTTTTTTTTTCCCTGCAGTATCTGCCTCACATGCATACATCTGAACATGAAGCACTAGCAAAACTCAAAAAAAATGGTTGCTAACACCATACCAAAGGGAACTTGTGTACATTGCAAACAAATACAGAATGAAAAAAAAACAGCACAGGCACTACACTGATTCATGCTACTATATGGAACCAAAACTGATAGTGCATAGCTCAAGCAAAGAATGACTTTGCAGTATGCATATAGGCTTGCTCCCTCAACCAGGCCATCTAAATATTACCTCTAAATTAAACACTGCAACAAATTCTACAAAACTCCTGACCACAGGCTTCTGAGAACTACATCTCTGTCAAATCCAGTGACAGCAGTGCACATATATTACTGCTATGGATGCAAACATCCACATCAGTTACCTGAAAAAAGTACTGGCCAACGTATGTTAAATAAACTATGGTATCATGAAGTTTGCCTACAAATGCTGCACAAATAGGGGCAGACTAATACTTCAAAAAATTATAAAAAGAAAGTCATGTAAAAATTTTTCACCAGCAAAACCACTGCATCCAAGTCAAGTTTAAATTAAATTGCCAGCTCAAATTAGGCCACTGGTTCAAGTCAACAGTTTAAGGCTCAGTGCATTCTGTACAGAAATCTACTCTCCTTACAAGACCTTCAGGTGGTGATAGCAGCAAACAAAACATAAAAAAGTTACATACTTCCATAAAAGCCAGACATTCAAGATTCGTATCAGTCATCATCATCCTGTAGAACGGACTGCTGCAGGCACTAGTCAGCTTACAATCTAAGCTTTCCCAAGCTGCATCACCCCCACCCCAACTCCCAAAATACTTTCCACTCCAAATCTCTTAAGCAGCACCCAGCAGCAATCATATAAACATTCATAAAAAGCAAACACACCAAGTTCCCACCAGGCTTTATGACCTGGAGACAAAGTTTTGATGTAGTTAGACATGGATCATGAAGACCTGTCATTAAAGCGCACAACTTTCATCATCCAACCTGTCCACTTCAAACCACGTCAGAATCCCAAGCCAAGTATTTTTAGGTGGCATCACAACAGGAAACTATCACTTCCCCAAAGGCCAACCAAGTTCATATCCAGCCTATTGTGTTTTGAAAAATGAGTGAAGATGCTCATGCTATGGCATCGCAAAATTCATCTAACAGTCCTCTCTGGAAGAATGCCTATGAGGTAGCCACAGTTCCAGTAGGCCACCTCTATGATTCAGTATACAGTTCTGTGAAAAAGTAATGCAGACCAAAAGCCATCTAGACAATAAAACTGCTGCAACTCTCTGGTCCAGTCTACGGTTTGCATAAGAAATGAACAGCAGATCATCTTTTCAGAAATGTTTATTCTATCAAACATTTATCTGCCTATGTAGGTTCAGGCTGTGTAACACACAGTTACATAAGCAGATTTACTATAACAATAGATGTTCTAAAGGACCACCGTTGCAGTAGGCTAAGCTTTATGGGTTTACTCCTCCTGTATCAGCCAACGTCACAAAGCTTTCGTCATCTTTTAGGTGCTCCTCTGCCAGGAGAGTGCATAGCACACCACAGAAAAGGCATAAGAGTGCTAAAAGCTTCAGAGCTAGGAGGAGGCAAGAGCTCAGAAAACATGTACTAGAAAACAAAGACAACTGTAACTACATACACAAGGATGAAAATAACTGCACACTGGCAACACAGAACAGCAGCAGGGGGAAAAGGAGCTGGAAGGAAGGAACAGCTACTGCAACAGTGATCCATTAGAACACCTAATGTAATGGTTAAGTTTATTTACACACTACATTCATACATTTATGACTGTTGCTGGGTAGACTACCACAGTTTAAGTGGGACAAAAGGGAGAAGGCCAATACATAAGACTCCAAAAGCCACTCCACTATGGTCACAGCAAAGCTTGTTCTCGTCTTAGAAAAGGAATACAGTCTACAGTGCTTTGTAAATGCGTACACACAAGACCATGTTGCTGCCTCTGGAATACTCCCAGACTTCATCCCTTTGTAGAAAGGCACTGAAGCCAATGTCATTGAAAACAGTTTCAAATCTACCCTGAAGTGACCTGGTGTAGCAAGCGGAGGAGTATGACAAAAAGCAATAGAATAGACAACCATCTAGAAATGGTCAAATTTGACAATGGTAATCTTTTCGTCTTACCTTCATATAGGTTCATAGGTAGGTACTAGGCTACTGGCCCTAGGGCCTATATAAGCCTAGCCAAAGGTACCCTGGCTTTCGCCACCCAAGAAAATTATTTTCCTGTGCCACTTCAAGCAGAGCCACAGAAACTATCCCCGGGGGGAATTTCCTATCTCCCATCCAATCATCAAGATTTTTCTTGAACAGTGCTAATGAGGAGCTTTATTTGATATAAATAGGTAGTTTGTTCCAGAATATGGGAAGTCTCTGGGACAGGAATCTATCCCTCCAGCATTTGTTTATTGTGGTGACTAGGTTTAGGTCCCTAGAGCGTGTAGCTCGTAGTGATTGGGATTTCTTTAAGTGGAGCATGTCTAAAAGCTCTGGGTTCGACATAGCTGTGTGCATTAGGCAGTCGCCTCTGAGTAGGTGATATGCAATGGAGTAAAGCTGCAGTTTTTTGAGACTGTCTGCATAGGGCATCTCTTTGAGGCCGGTAATCCTCTTTGTGAGGTATTTCTGTGGCCTTTCCAGTTGTTGATGTCTTGTGAGGTACATACTAAAAGGGGCATTGTACTCTATAATGGGTCTAATGAGTGATTAGTAGAGGGGAACAACTGTACTTTATTTGAGTTTATATTAAACAAATAGCTGGTTAGCTTTCCTGAAAGGTGGAGTTTTGCCTAGGAAATATCTGAACTGCTAGTGTGTCTAAAAATTAAATTATCTCTCCCTTGTTCTTTGGTTCATGAAAGAAATTTATAAGATTAACAGCATGGCTTAAAAGATTTCCAAGATGGCTGCACACCAATCAACCGTTTAACTTCAGTTCTTCCAGTGTGAAAACAGAAAATGAAATCAAAGATAATTGTCAACTTGAGTACTGGCTAGTAAGTGCACTGCCTGGGTGCCTGCAAAGAAGAAACTAAGACAGCTTGAAAGAAAAAGTAGAAAAGGTGAAGAGAAAACACTGACCGGGAATAAACCTGCAGCTGTTCAGCAAAAAGCAGTTAAAGCTCCAGCTTTGGTACAAGACATGGCTTCTACTAATCTAGAGGAAAAAGATGTGTTCAGAGTTGATGAAGATAAACAAAACACTGAGTATATCAACTCAGATAAAGTACAGTTGTGTCCACTTACCAGAAATGTAGATGTTCAAGTGTATTCACTGTTGCAGTCATTACATTTGGGTAATCTTCTGGCAGGTTGCCCTCAGTCGGCCTGAACAACAAAGTCTTGGATCCTGCGTCGGTTGCTGTCTCCTCTTCCATGACGTCCGGTCATCAGGGGTATAAAACTAGAGGTCAGGTGCCCCCAAATGGATATATATATATATATATATATATATATATATATATATATATATATATATATATATATATATATATAACTGTAAATATATAAATGCACCTTCGAAACATAAAATTTACCTTCAACTAAAAGCAAATACACCACAAAGGCTTTTGAGTAAAGTGAAGGAAAGAAAAAGGTATAGAAAGGGGGGCTGGCGGGTGGGTAACCCGGACTGCAACAGTGAATACACTCGAACATCTACATTTATGATAAGTACAGACAACTGTACTATGTTCTCAGTGTTTCACAGTTGCAGTCATTACATTTGGGTAGAATCCCAAAGCTATGGATGGGAGGATGGAACTAAACAGCATTAGGAGCAGCTATAAGGCCCTGCAGGACTGCAGTGGCAAAGCCTGCCCTGGATTGAGAAGATAAGTAAATCATAATGCTTTGTGAATTTATGAACTGAGCTCCAAGTAGCAGCTTCTAGAATGTCTCTGGTAGGGACCCCTCTGAGACACTCTGCTCAAGTAGAGGCAGCCCTGGTGGAATGGGATCTGATCCCCTTGGGCACAGGTTTACTATGGTGCAAGTAGCAGAAACAAATGCAATGGCTTATCCACTTAGAAATAGTCTGCTTTGATGTAGCCTTCCCCTCTGATGCTGCAGCAAATGCTACCAGTAGTTGCTCAGACTTAGAGATTTTGTCCTGTTTAAGTAGAATCTTAGTTGTCTGTGTACATCCAATGAATGCAGAATCCACTCCCCCTTGTTCTGTGGATTTGGGAAAAAAGTTGGCAGGTGAATGGTCTGGTTGAGAGCCATACTGGATACCACCTTAGGCATAAAAGGATTGGTCCTGAAGGCCACCTTGTCTGGATAAAAAATGAAAGGCTCCACTGCCATGAGAGCCTGTAGTTCTGAAACCCTTATAGCTGAAGTGACTGCCAAAAGAAAAGCTGACTTCCAAGAAAGAAATTTTATCTCCGCAGTAGCTGCTGGTTCAAAAGGAGGCAGGGTGAGTTTTTCCAGCACAAAATTGAGGTCCCATGTGAGAGTTGGCGCTCTCCTGGGAGGCCTTAAATTTTTGGCCCCTCTGAGATGCTACTTTAACAGTGGATGAGAAAAGATGGGAGGCTCTGTGTTGTAATGAGCCGAGACAGCAGAGGCATGGATTTTTATTGAAGAAAAAGATAGGCCCTTGTCAAGCATCTCAGTTAAGGTTTTAAAAATCTGAGGAATATTGGGCTTTGCTGTGTCTACTCCATGTGCTTGGTTCCAAGCACAGAATCTCTTCCATTTTATCAGCATAAGATTTTCTAGTACTAGGCCTTCCGGCTTCCAAAATGAAATCCATCACAGGTTTACTGAGAGATGTGGTTTGAATAATTAGTTGATTAGCCATGCTGCAAGATTCAGAGTTTGGAGCTGAATGTGCAGAATTTGATAGTTCTGCTGAGACAAAAGATGAGGTGTTTGAGGCAAGTACCACAGAGGAAGGTGCGACATGTTCCTTAGAAGCGGGTACCAGTGTTGGCGAGGCCAGCCTGGAGCAATTAGAATCATTTTTGGTTTTTCCTGTCTGACTTTTAGTAAGACCTTGGAGTGTAGAGGCAGAGGGGGAAAGGCATAGACTGATAGGGTTTTCCAGCTGAAGGATAGAGCATCTACTTTCCATGCTTTTTTGTGATGAGTTCTTGTGCAGAATTTGTCCAACTGATAGATCTATTTGCCTCTCCCCAAAACTATGTCTGGGCTTCCCCATTTCAAATAGATCGATGTCTGGGCTTCCCCATTTCTGTGTTAACATGCTGAAGACGTGGATCCAGTTTACATTCGTGCGAGTCCATAAGATTTCTGCTTAGGTAGTCTGCCAGAGTACTTTACTTTCCTGGCAGGAATGGAGCTTGAAGATGAATTTGTTAAGTCAAGGCTGTGTTCCACAAGGCCATGGCTAGTCTGCAAAGGGGGTAGGAATGGGTAACCCCCTGCTTGTTTATGTACCACAGCTACAGTTTTGATACGGCTGACAACATTTTCGCCAGTTAACAGCCCACCCTTTCTGCCATTCAAGGACAGCATAACCTCCCTGAGCATTACGGTAGCAAAAGTCATTCTCAACAAAGTGACTATTTTGTTCTCCCACTTACCAATGTTTGATTTTTGCCAGTTAAGCTAAAACTCACCTGATAAGAACTGTCCCAGTACGATTTACTGATTGGTTCTATTTGGTGTTTCATACTCTTGCAGCTGGTTCTATTTGGTGTTTCATACTCTTGCAGGCTGGCTCATCCCACTCCATTCGCCCTGTGGGCTCACTCCACTCCCCTACCCCCAAATCCCACCCACCCCCAGAGGCCCTAACCTTACAGATCTTGGCCACACCTTCCTCTACATCCAATGAATCAGATAATCCCACCACCCTGCATAAGCAGCACCACACCCCTTACTCCACTTAATCACAGCTCTCGCTACCTAGTATTATACCTCCTTAGTCCCTACCTACCACTAGACAGTACCCTTTAACCAATTGTATTCACCATGCCTTCCACAACTACCTCAACACCAACTAAAGTACTACTCACTACCACAATAGTATCCGTTATAACCTCAGCCTATCAATTAACCTCCTTTGAACACCTATATTACCCCCAGTTCCACTACCCACCGAAGCAAACATCCACTCAAACCCTCACTATCTCCCACAATAACAAATATAATATCTACACCTACTTACATACTTGCAAAGTTCCACAGGCTGTCCCACATCAAATACTATAATCCCTCAACCAAGAAAGCTCAGTTTCTATTAAGTAATCTACATTACAAATTACACATTCTAAAAATACATTCCTTACAAAATGGCGACATCCATCCTAATCCAGCCACAGCCAATGTCCTACCGTTTGATCTTCCTACCACCAATCCTATCACACTCAGCCCTAATAAACTCCCCAACTCACTCCTGATAGCACATCTCAATACCCAAAGTGTCAATAATAAAGTTCATCTCCATTCTCTCTTACACATACACTCTTGACATTTTATGCCTCAGAGAGACTTGGTTAAAGCCACAAACTCAAGATAGTGAAATTATCCCACCAGGATATAATATATTGAGACATGATCGTAAAAACAGAAAAGGAGGGGGAGTAGCAATTATTTTCAAGCATGGTCTACAAGTTACCACCTCACCCTATAACCCACCTAAAGATAGTAATGCAGAAATCCTCATTTCAAAGATGCAGCTAAATTCTAGTAAATTCATAAATATATGTATCTATTTCCCTCCTGGAAATAACATTAATTCCTTGGAGGATATTCTTAGCTGGGTCTCAGCAACCTTCCCACAAGAAACTATAATCCTTGGCGATGTCAATATTGACTGGAAATGTATCAATACTGAGCATCCCAATTCACATATTAACCTTCATGGCTTCTCTCAGACCATCACCTCCTCAACTAGAATTAAACCAAACCAAAAAGAGCACCTTAGATTGGATACTCAATCATCACCAAACTTATCAAGTAGGCATTTTCCCTAACGATATAAGTGACCACTGTATGACCTATATAATCAGGCAAAGACTAGATATCTCACACCCAACAGCATGCAGGACTATACGTTCCAACAATGTAACCAAACTATTCCAGAGCGAACTTAGTGCCTGTGATTGGACTAATCTAAAAACTCTCCCAAACTGTCCAATACTTTAACTCTAAATTCTTAACTACCCTAGACCAGCATGCACCCAAACGTATAATAAGAATCAGGGCAAAACCAGCCCCATGGCTATCCAAAGATACCAGGCAAAAAATCCTACTCCGAAATAAAGCCTGGACTAAGTGGCGAACTACTAAAAGCACATCTGATCAACAAACATATAGACAATTAAGAAACGCAGCTAAAAAATCTATCCTTTTAGACAAAAAAAAACTTACCGTAAAATACTGAACACACACCAAAATAACCCTAAACGATTCTGGGCAAGTATAAATAAACTCCTTTACCCAGGACACTCCAGTACACCAACCCCTATAAGAGCTAATTATGACACTCCCTTCCAAACTGCAAATGACCAACTTCTTCACAGAAACCATCCAATCTCTAGCCAGCTACCCCGACACTTCCAGCCTACAAACCCCTATGACTAGCACACTTCCTACTACAACCCATCTCTACTAACTTCATTTTCAAACTCCTAGCTAAACATAAGCCTTGTACCCCTTCCGCTGACCAGATTCCTACTGAATATCTGCAAAAAGCAGCTAAAGCAGTAGCTTATCCTATTGCCATCCTTATAAATAGAACCATTCAGGAAGGTTCCATCCCTGCCATCTGGAAAATCTCACATCATCCCCCTACACAAAGGTGGCAACTGCAAGGACTATTCAAACTACGGGCCCATAGCCCTTCTATCCCCCCTAGCAAAAATAATGGAAAAATGCATTAATCAACTAACAGGCCATCTCATTCAACACAACATACTAGCCAAATGCCAACATGGCTGTAGGCCATACCATAGTACCACTACTGCCCTCATTTACTGACGCCATTAATAGATACCACAATAACAAACTCCCCAGCTCTATTCGTTGATCTTTCAAAGGCTTTTGATATGCTAAACCACTCATTGCTTATCTTCTCAAATCACTTTCCCTAGACTATCTGTAAAATGGTTCACTTCCTACCTGAGCAGAAGGCAGTGCTCTGGGAGAATAAACTATAATCTCACCTGCCAGTCACACTGGGTGTACCCCAGGGCTCCATTCTAGGTCCTCTCATTTTCAATGTTCATTAATGATCTCTACTTGGCCTATTCCCAATGCAACTTGTATACAATATGCAGATGATTCGACATTAATCTGTACAGCCAAAAATGCATCTGAACTGCAATCCCAAACCCAGAAGGTATTTAACATAGATTGAGACATGTTTTTTGAAGGAGTGCCTCCTTTTGAATCCCCAAAAAACAAAACTTCTCTTTACTCCTACTCTTAGGTCAATACCAATAGACTTCAGTCATCACTAATAATGGCACCCTCATATCACCAGACTCTACTACCAAACTCCTAGGGATTACAATAGACAACAGCCTTAACTTTGATAAACATATTAACATTATAAAATCAGTTAACAGAAAAATGGGCTCCCTGTATAAAATTAAACCCTTCTTAACACCAACAGCAAGAACTGCCACTGCCCACTCCCATCTAATCTCTCCTTTTCTCTATGCCTCAACAACATATACCAACCTTTCCAAAAATAATCTTCTCAAACCAGCTACCTCCTATAACAGCATAGCCAGATTTGCCACTGGTAAACCTTTCAGAACCCATCACTGTCATAATCCCAAACAGCTTGGGGTGGCTTGAACTACAAAATCAGCTTCAAATCAACCAACTTACTATTGCCTACAAGATCCTTAACCAATCTAACAATACTCCAATACACCTAGACCTCATAACCCCTTATAGAAATCTTAACACCTTGCGTTCATCAAATAAACTCCTAATTAACATCAATAAGGCTAAAAGCATGGCAGGAGACACTTTGTTCTCAAATACAATTGGGAAAAAGTGGAACCTTCTACCTTGTGAACTTACTTCCCTTCCTTCCTTATCACTCTTTAAGCAAAAACTTAATCTTCCTGAAAACACACTGGCTTTGCCCTTGTAGTAACCCTGACTAAATTATTACTGCTACTAGTATCTTTACTAACTCTACTCGCTCTTCTAATTACTGTCCTTTAGTGCAACATGAAAGTACGTATGCAGAAATATGAAGCTGTATTAGCTACCAGTTTATGTAAATAATTAGCTCTAAATACTGTATAGTTTTATGAAATGCGTATAAATTTTTCATCTATGTCTGTTTGTTTTGTAATATTAATGATCTTGTCTGTTCGTGTCTGTCTTGGAACTTATCTCCCCGGGCCTCTACTGAAAATGGACATATAGCCAGTTAGACTAGCCCGGTCAACAAATGTAAAATAAAATAAATTGTCTGTCTATCAGTAGTTGTCCTGGATGAAGCAAGTCCTTGAAGGCTGTCAGGGCATTCTGAACTAGCATTTCTTTCTGGTTGATATGTAGATTTATTTGGTTTGGGCTCCATTTGCCCTGAATGCATCTCCCTGCCAGGTGGGCCCCCCAAGCATAGTCTGAGGAGTCTGTAGTTAGGGTTTGGGTGGCAGGGGGTAGAGTGAATGACAGTCCTTTGTTTTGGTCACATCTCTGCCCACCAAAGAAACTCCTGTTGTAGGCAGGGAATGAGAGGAATCATTGTTTCCAGGCTGTGACAATGCTGACTCCATAAACTTTTTAGGTACCATTGAAGTTTCCTCATATGAAGTCTCGCATATGGAATTAGCAGAATACAGGATGCCATGAACCCCAAAGCCTGCAGAATTTGTCTTGCAGATAACTGGGTTTTTGTTGCCATTTGTTTGAAGTATGTTGTCAATTACATTTGCTTGTCTAGCATGAGGTAAGCCATCTGGGCAGTTGTAATCAAGCTTGCACCCAGGAATGTAATTATTTGAGAGGGTACCAGTTGTGATTTCTTTTCATTTATGGTGTATCCTAGGCATGCTAGAAGCCTTTCTACAAATGCCAGATGTTGAAGTGTCCTTGTCCTCTGCCTGAATGAGACAAAAGTCTAGATAAGGATAAATTTGGATGTTTGTCTGCAGAATAATTACTGGTGCCAGGCACTTTGCAAAGACCCTGGGCGCAGTAGATATGCCAAAGAGCAGTGCAGAGAACTGGTAATGCAAAAAAACCTGCTTTGAAGCGGAGGTATCTTCTGCAAGATTCCTTTATTGGGATATGCAGGTATGCCTCTTAAGTCTAGAGTTACTAACCAGGCATTCTTGCCTAGCATAGGCAGTAGCTGTTGTAAAGTCAGCATTTTGAATGTTGGAATGTCCAGGAACATGTTCAGAATCGATATGTCCAGTATTGGACGCCATGATTGGTCTTTTCTGGGTACCAGGAAAAGTATTGAATAAAATCCTTGTCCTTTTTCCTTTTCTGGTACCAGTTGAATAGCCCCCATTATCCATGAGAGACATGACTTGTTTCTGGGCCTCTGCCCACTGGTTTTGTGGCAGATCTGGCCATCCATTTGAAACTGGCAAAGTATGGAAATGAAATATGTATCCCTGTTTAATACCCACTTGTCCTGGGTAATTAACTGCCAATTTTGAGCATGAAGTGCTAGTTTTTCCCCCAAAGGGGCTGCCAAAAAATAAGTGCTTGGAGATGGTAGAGGAAAGTCAGTGAGACTGCTTACTGTAGAGTTGTGCTTTACCTCCAGATTTGTAGGTGGAGGCACCCCATTGCTTTGACCAATAAGATCCCTGTGATTGATATCTAGAGCCTTTAGTGTGCCTGGGTTTGCCCTGAGTGGCTCTGTTTGACACAGGAAAGGACCAATTCTTAGTAGGCCAGTGCCTACTGAACCTGGGCGGCTGCACTTGTAAGAAATCTTTTACAGTTTACATAGATTTAGCTTTGTCTTCCATGTTCTTTAAAACCTCTTCTGCCACGTTACCAAACAGACTATCATGCTGTCAAGGGGCAACCAACAATTTAGCTTTAACATGATCAGGCAGATTTTGCTCCTTGAGCCAGGCATGCCTTCTTATCACGGATCCAGTTACGGCGGCCCTGCAAGAGGCCTCCAAGGAATCAAAACCACATTGCAAAGTATGCTTTCCAACCTGTTCTGCTGAATGTTTAAAATCCTGTACCTCTATTTTCCACACAATCAGGAATCATTTTCTGTTTTAGTAAGCCCATAACATGCTGTTGATATTTAAGCATATGAAATTGGCAGTTTAAAGCCCTGATTGCCAAGGTTGCAGACATATAAACCTTCTTACCCCATCTATCCAGCACCCTGGAATCTCTATCAGAAGGGGTAGGATTTTTGGCTGCAGAAGCCTTAACACCCTTGGGTCCCTGAGAAATAGTCTCAGGATCAGCAGCAGGATTTTTGAAAAGAAATTTGAGAGAGTCAGGAGCCCTGTAATATCTGTCTGGCTTACTAGGAGCCGGAGGCAGGGAATCAGAAGCCATGCTTGATTCAGAGAACACAATCAACAATGTCTAATACAGGAGGTATAGCCAAAGGCCTATGCTGAGGAAGGAGAAGGAAATCCCCAAGCCTCTCAGAGAAGTCCTGACTCTCCCAGTGAAAATGTTCCCTTAAAGTATGCAAAGTCTCTCCAAGAGAGTAATCCTCAGGAGGAAATGCAGATGGGATGGATTCCTCTGCATCAGAATCCTCATAAGGTGGAATAGAAAATTCCTGATCAGAAGAGGAAACAGAAGAAATGGAAACCTGATCTGAAGATTCATAATCAGTGCCTTGCCTAGGCCTCTTAGCAGGGGGGGGGGGGGGGGGGGGGTTGGGAACACCTGATCAAGGTAATTAAATCCTCAGCCATTTTGATAGTTTGTCAGGCATAGGGGCCGGAGCACGTGGCTCATGCGTCAGTTTTTTAGATATAGAAGTTGTTTTTGACCTTGTTTTTGTTGATGGCGTCTGTTTAATATAAAAATGTTGAGGCCTGAAAACACTCTCAGAAGCCGATGTCTGCTCAGCGGCTCCAGATCCATCCAAGGGAGAGATCCGCGGGTTCAATACTTAACAAATCTCGTGGCATACCGGACTCCGAATGGGTCTCTGTAGAGGCCTGCGACTCAAAAAGTAGTGGGTATCAGGGGCTGCGAAAGTGCCTCACTGAGTACCGGCGACTGGCTTAGAAGCTTCATCGGTTTTGGACCTAGACGGTGTGTCTTTTTCCTTGCGTTTTTTGTGAACTCCGGTAGTCTGACTGCTAATCGACATTTCAGGGTAGTTAAATCTTTAACCAAAATATTTGGAAGCAAAAATTTAGACACTTAATAGTGCATTGGTTAAATTTAGCACAAAACCGACAGCAAGGTACATTGTGATCAGGGTCTAGGCAAGGAATGCAGTACTAATGAAAATCCTTATGAAGTATTTGCTTCCCACAAGTAATGCAATTATTGACTTTTACTGACATCAGTGTGGAGCAAGAAAAATTTTCCCCAACGGGGTACTTGGCTTTAGTTTGAAGACTTTGGTTCTGAAACACTAAAACGAAAATTTCAGGAGTCTTCCGACCTGCACTTGTGAACTGCTTCTGCTTTGGGCACCGCACGGCAAGAAAAAGACTGATTAAAATGGAGTCTGCTGCATGTTTTATACCCCTGATGACCTGACGTCATGGAAGAGGAGACAGCAACAGACGCAGGACCCAAGACTGTTATTCAGGCTGACTGAGGGCAACCTGCCAAAAGATTACCCAAATGTAATGACTGCAACAGTGAAACATGAAGAACATCAAAAGGGTGGAGAAAATGAAAGACATTTTAAACAGAAATTCAGAACTGATAAAAATGCAAAAAATCAGAGGTCGAAATGAAAAAGCGGAGTACGAGACTGCTCATGAAAATGGGTTTTAAAATATGGTAGAATTAGAGGATGGAGCAAATGGGGAAAATCTGAGATTTTATGCTGTAAAAAAGACTGAGGAACAGGCAGTATTAATTTTATGAGGGCACAAATAAGCAACCTGACTGGTTCTCCACAGCAGGAATTAACTGAAAGGGTGCACTCTGTATGCTCCAAATACGGCCATCAGAAAGCAGCCAAGAACTTTACTAGTAAAGATGCACACCTACTAGCAGAACGTTGATCCTGATAAACTGTTGCAAAAGGCCAAAGTATCAGAGGTTTAGTGAAGTGTTTGTGGAAAATGATAATTCACTGTACACCAGTCAGAAGCGAAAAAAAATATTCCACTAATCAACTGCCGCTTTCATGTTGGTACACAAAAACGAGTCTTCGTAGGTTCTGTTTAAGTAGCTTTATTCTATACAAAAGCATCATAGTAGAGGCTTACTGACTATGACTAAGTAACTTGTATACAAACAAACTACTGCGATCATACATGCTCACTCACTGGCTGCTTCTACAAAATGGCACTAAGGATTGCACATGTTTGGAATTTATACATGCATGCACAGCTTCGCATGCTTCTTAGACATGGCACACACGTTAACACACTGATCTACATCCTCCATGTGAGAAATAGATCATGCAATTTGTCATGAGATTATTCAGCATGCAGAAATCAGATAATCTAAAGACACACATTATACAGTACCAAGTACACATATATACAATTAAGTCCATGTTTCTGTGCATTTCACACTAGGCTGAGAAACTCGTCCATATCGTGGGACATAAAACTGGGAATCAGATTTAGCAACTGGGACACTGAAAAATGGTTAACCTGTGGAATGTTTCGAATTACTCTCTGGAACAGAATAAGATTTTGAACACATTCTGGTCTGAAAACTGACTCGTTGTTTGATTTAGAGTTTGCATCACAGATATGTTGCGACTGCAATGATGACGGATCTGGTACAAGAAGAGGTCTGCGATTCCTCCTATACTCCACACCCTCAGAGCTTACCAAGTAGGATCACGGCAAAGCACAGATGCCTGTAATCTGACTTATTCAATCAATACTTTTGTTGGCTAAATTCGTAGTGTGTCTCCTACCCTCGATGAATGAAGTAATCTGCTCGATATGTGGTAGCTAGATTTCTGGATATTATGCTTCAACAATTGAGCCTTAACGGTTTTATTATTCTCAGAGTTAGGCTGTAACAAACTTGATTAAATAGGAGAATAGTTCGTTTGTCTGGAAAGCAGTCTGAGTAGATGTTGCTGAGACTGAGTAAATTCAAGAATACATCGATATCGTCATGCTTTGATTTTTCAAGTAATTGCTTTGCACTCTGTACTACTCGTTCAGCTAGACCATTGCACTGAGGATTTTCAGGACTACTAGTAACATGGACAAAGTCCCATTCTATTGCAAATTTCTGAAGCAACTGGCTAGTAAATGGAGTGCCATTGTCAGAATAAAGTTTGTGTGGACTACCATGAACTTAGAAATGACGTTTTAACTTCGTGATAACGGCTGCTGAAGTTAAGTTTGGTAGCAGATCAATTTCAAACCAATTCGAGTAAGTGTCTTCCAAAACCAACTAGTGCTGACTGTTCCATTCAAAGATATCAGTTGCTACAGTAGACCAAGGTAATTTCGGTATTGGATTTTGCTGACTCAGTTCTCTTTGCAAATGCACTCTGCTACTATTACATACTGAAAAAAGAACTCTATCAATGTCTTTTGATAATGAAGGCCAAAATGCTAGCTCTCTTGCCCTTCTCTTAGTGGATAATGAACCTGGGTGACCACAATGCAAAATTCAAATATATTCTTGCTTAAGGAAGCAGGGACAATTTTAGGAACTCTCAAAATAATGCTATCTTCCAACAATTAATCTAGAAGGGAAATACGACTGCACCTCAGGTGATGCACTACACTGCTTTGACAGCCATCAGACAGTGATGTAGTAAATCTTTTGCGAAACTGGACCAGTTGCAGTGTGATCTCTCAACTCAAGTCTAGTTGAAACCTTACACACCGACATTACATCAAAGTCAAAAGTTTCAGCATCAAGCTGTTCTGTTGTACTTCTAGGCGATCTAGATAAGGTATCAGCCAGCGCAATTTATCTTTAGTATACACCATTTTGAAATTGTACATTTGCAATTTAAGCATCAGTCTTTGTAATCGCGCTAGAGCGGAATGCATGGGCTTATTTAGAATAGTAACTAGAGGCTGATGCTCAGTTTCAATCTGAATAGCTCGACCATAAATATAATCGTGAAACATGGAACATGTGGACACTATCACCAAAAGCTCTCGATTTGAGCATAATGCATCTCAGTTGAAGTGTCCTAGATGCACAGGCTGCTGGTCTGCCCTCTTGAAGAATAAAGTGCAGTTGTGTACACTTAACATAAATGTAGATGTTAAGAGTGTATTCACTGTTGCAGTCATTACATTTGGGTTATCCACCTGCAGGTATCCCTCAGCCGGCCTGAATATCAGTCTGATTCCTGCGTTGGATGCTCTTCTTCCATGACGTCAGGTCATCAGGGGTATAAAAACTGCAGCAGACGCCATTACATCAGTTTTTCTTATCCCAGATGTCAAGTGCCCCCATAATGGGAAGCAATTGTACGTTAGGTTACACCTCCAACAAAAAGCAAATGCACTAAAGAAGGAAGTTAGAGCCAAGAGAAGTAAAGGGGCTTGAGGGAGGATAACCAAGACTGCAACAGTGAATACCACCAACATCTACATTTACAGTTAAATGTACACAACTGTACTGTTCTTAGTGTTTCACTGTTGCAGTTATTACATTTGGGCAGATTCCCAAAGTTAAGGGAGGGAGGAGGAATTTAGAGAGCATTAGGACCAGCTATTAAGCCCTGCAAGATTGCAGTGGTAAAACCAGCTCTGGATTTAGAAAAAATAGGCATGTGGTAATGCTTGGTGAAGGTATGTACCATGCGAAGGTGCTCCAGGTAGCAGCTTCTAGGATGTCCCTGGTAGGGACTCCTCTGAAGAAGGCTGTAAAGGTAGATGCAGCCCTGGTGGAATGTGATCTTATCCCCCCTGTGGGGTAGTTTTTCCATGGTGCTTATAGCAGAAATGAATGCAACGGGCTATCCATTTAGAAATGGTTTGCTTTGAAATGGCCTTCCCCTCTGCTCCTGCAGCAAAGCCAACTAGCAGCTGTTCAGATTTTGAGATGCTTGGTCGTGTCCTAATAAAATCTAAGCAGTTTATGCACGTCTAAAGAGTGCAGTATTCGTTCATCTTTGTTTTGTGGATTTGGGAAAAAGGTAGGCAAATGAATGGACTGATTTAGGGCCACACTACACACCATCTTGGGCATAAAGGAAGGGTTGGTCCTGAGGGAAACCCTGTCTGCATGGAAGATGATGAAGGGAATCCACTGCCATGAGGGCCTGTAATTCAGACACTTTTGCTGAAGTGATGGCTAGAAGGAAGCCTGTTTTCCAAGAAGGGAATAAACTCTGCAGTTGCAGCTGGTTCAAATGGAGGGAGAGTGAGCTTTTCCAATACAAGTTAAGGTCCCAGGCTGGAGTAGGGGCTCGCCTTGGGGGTCTTAAATTTGTGGCCACCCTGAGGAACTGCTTTAGCAGGGGGTGAGAGAAGAGGGATGGTTCAGTATTATAATTTGCTGAAATGGCAGAGGCATCAATTTTAATGGACAAGGATAGGCCCTTGTGCAGCATTTCTGTTAAGTACTGAAGAATAGGAGGCAAGCTGGGCGCTGTTGTGCCCATCCCCTGAGTTTGGCTCCAGTAACAGTATCTTTTCCACTTTTCAGCACAAGATTTTCTAGTGCTAGGCTTCTTTGCTTCCAGAATAATATCTAGCACCTGCTTACTGAGGAATGCTATTGGAGAGCTCAAGGGATTAGCCAGGCTGCAAGGTTCAGGGTTTGAAGCTGTGTGCGCAGAATCTGGCCCGCCTGCTGGGACAGCAGGGAAGGTGTCAGAGATAGGTGCCATGGCTCCAGCAGTATCATACTGCGCAACAGGGGTACAACAATGCTGGCGTGCCAGTCTGGTGCAATCGGTATTATCCTTGGTTTGTCCTGTTTGATCTTTAACAGAACCTTCGAGAGGAGAGGCAGAGGGGGAAGGCATAAACAGAGATGCTTTCCCAGGTAAAGGACAGAGCATCCACTTTCCATGCTTGACTGTGGAGAGTCCTTGTGCAGAATTTGTCCAATTGGTAGTTCTGGGGGGAGGAAAACGGGTCCATTTCTGGAGTCCCCCATTTGTTCCTTAAGAGGTTGAATATTTTTGGTTCCAGATTCCATTCGTGTGGGTCCATGAGACTCCTGCTTATGTCTGCCAGTGAACTTAGATTGCCCGGCAGGAATTGAGCTTATAGGTGCACTTGGTAGCTCAAAGCTGTGTTCCACAGAGCCATGGCTAGTCTGCAGAGAGTGTATGAGTGGATGTTTATGTACCACATAACTGTGGTGTTGTCTGTCTACCAATAATTGACCTGGAAAGATGTGGTCCTTGAAAGCAGTCAGTGAATTCTGTACAGCTAACATTTCTTTTTGGTTGATATGCAGGTGCATCTGACTCTGGTTCCATTTGCACTGAATGCACTGCCCTGACAAGTGAGCCGCCCATGCACAGTCTAATGCATCTGTTAGGGTTTTTGCAGCAGGGGGTAGATTGAAAGGGAGCCCCTTGTTGAGGTGGCAGGCCTCTGCCCACCAAAGGAACTCTGTCTTTATACAAGGAATGATAGGAATAATTGTTTCCAGGACCTGAGAATGTTAGCACCATAGGCTTTTTAGATACCATTGAAGTTTCCTCATATGCAGTCTTGCATATGGAATTAGTAAGAATGCAAGAGGCCATGAACCCCAAGGCCTGCAGGATTTTCCTTGCGGATAGCTGGGTCTTTGTGGCCAGTAGTTTGAAGTAGGCTGTCAAACTTGTTTCTCTGGCGTGAGGTAAGCCATCTGGGAAGTTGTGTTCAAGCTTGCTCCCGGGACTACAATCTGTTGGCAGGGTACTAGATGAGATTTAATTTAGTTTATGGTGTACCCCAGCGAGGTTAGAGGTTTCTTTACAAATGCCAGATGTTTTAGTAGCATGTCCTGGCTTTCTACCTGAATCAGAATCGTCCAGGTATGGGTATATTTGAATATTTCTCTGCCTGCAAAATGCAATGGCTGGAGCTAGACATTTTGTGAAAACCCAAAGGGAATTGCAGAGAAAGTACAGTTGTGTACACTTACCATAAATGTAGATGTTAGAGTGTATTCACTGTTGCAGTCATAACATTTGGGTTATCTGCTTACAGTAGCCCTGATTATCAAAGTCTTGGGTCCTGCCTCATTTGCTGTCTCATCTTCCGTGACATCACAGTCAGGGGTATAAAGCATGCAGCAGACACCATTACATCAGTTTTTCGTGCCCCAAATGTCAGGTGCCCCCCTAATGGGAAGATTCCTAAAGCTAAGGATGGGAGGAGGGATTTAGATAGCATTAAGACCATCTATAAGGCCCTGCAAGACTGCAGTGGCAAGCCAGCTCTGGATTTAAAGAAAATTGGCAAATGGTAATGCTTGGTGAACGTATGTACAGAACTCCAGGTAGCAGCTTCTAGAATGTCTCTAGTATGGACACCTCTGAGAAAAGCTGTAGAGGTAGATGCAGCCCTGTTTGAATGGGGTCTAATCCCCTGTGGGATATGTTTTCCATGGTGCTTATATCAGAAATGAATGCAATGGCCTATCCACTTAGACATGGTTGGCTTTGAAATGGCCTTCCCCTCTGCCCCTGCAGCAAATGCCACCAGCAGTTGCTCAAATTTCCTTTGAGGTTTAGTCCTGTCCAAGTAAAATCTAAGCTGTCTGTGCACAACTAAGGAGTGCAGTATCCATTCCCCTTTGTTCTGTGGGTTAGAAAAGAAGTTTGGCAAATGAATGGATTCATTAAGAGCCACACTGGACACCATATTGGGCATGAAGGAGGGATTGGTCCCGAGTGACACCTTGCCCGCATGAAAGATGATGAAAGGCTCCACTGCCATAAGAGCCTGTAATTCAGACACCCTTCTTGCTGAAGTGATCACTGTTTTCCAAGAAAGGAATTTTAACTCTGCACTTGCAGCTGGCTCAAAAGGAGGAGGAGTGAGTTTTTCCAATACAAAGTTAAGGTCCCAAGATGGAGTTGGGGGTCTCCTGGGTGGTCTTAAGTTTTTGGCCCCTCTGAGGTACTACTTGAGCAGTGGATGAGAAAGAGGGGTGGTTCTTTGTTGTAATGAGCTGAAATGGCAGAGTAGTGAATTTTAATGGAGGAAAAGAAAAGGACATTGTGAAGCATCTCAGTTAAGTATTGAAGAATCTAAGGTAATCTGGGTGCTGCTGTGGCCATCCCTTGAGTTTGGTTCCAGGAACAGAATCTTTTCCATTTTTCAGCATAAGATTTTTATAGTACTAGGCTGCCTTGCCTCCAAAATGACACCAAACACTTGTTTACTGAAGGATGGTAATGGAGAGATTAGGTAATTAGCCAGACTGCCAGGTTCAGGGTTTGAAGCTGGGGGGTGCAGAATCTGGCTCTCCTGCTGTGACAGCAGGGTAGGGGTTTGAGGCAGGTGCCATGGGGCTAGCAGTGACACACTGTGCAAGAGGGGGTACCCAGTGTTGGCGTGGCCAGTCTGGTGCAATCAGTATCATCATTGGTTTGCCTGTGATCTTTAGTAGTACTTCGGAGAGGAGAGGCAGAGGAGGAAAGGCATAAACGGACGGCTTTTTCCAGCTGAAAGACAGAGCATCCACTTTCCAAGCTCGTTTGTGGGGAGTCCTACAGGAGAATTGGTCCAATTGGTAGTTCTGGGGGAAGGCAAACGGGTCTATATCTGGGCTCCCCCACTTGTTTATCAACATGTTGAAAGTCTTTGTTTCCAGTTTCCACACGAGTGGGTCCATTAGATTTCTATTTAGTTCGTCTGCCAGTGTATTTAGTTTTCCTGGCAAGAACTGAACCTGTAGATGCACTTGGTAGCTCAAGGCTGTGTTCCACAGAGCAATGGCTAGGCTGCAGAGGGGGTAAGAATGGGTACCCCCCCGGCTTATGTACCACATAACAGTGGTGTTGTCCATCTTCACCATAATTGTCCTGGAAGAATGTAGTCCTTGAAGGCTGTCAGAGCATTCTGTACAGCTAACATTTATTTTTGAATGATATGCAGGTGCATTTGACTTGGGTTCCATTTGCCCTGAATGCAATTCCCTGCCAGGTGAGCCCTCCACGCATAGTTTGATGCATCTGTTAGGGTTTGGGCGGCACGGGGTAGAGTAAATGGTAGTCCCTTGTTTTGGTGGCAGGCCTCTAAGAATGTTAACACCATAGGCTTTTAAGATGCCAGAGTAGTTTCCTCATATGCAGTCTTGCATATGGAATTAGTAGAATGCAGGAGGTCATGAACCCCAAGGCTTGCAGTATTTGCCTTGCAGATAGCAGGGTTTTTGTGGCCATTAGTCTGAAGTAAGTTGTCAAATGAACTTGTTTCTCTGGCGTGAGGAAAGCCATCTGGGAAGTTGTGTTCAAGCTTGCTCCCAGGAATATAATTAGTTGACAGGGTACCACATGCGCATTCTTTTCGTTTATGGTGTACCCCAGACAAGTTAGCACCTTTTGTACAAATGCCAGGTGATTAAAAAGTATGTCCTGGCTTTCTGCCCTAATTACACTATCGTCTAGGTATGGGTATATCTGAATATTTCTTTGCCTGCAAAATGCAATGACTGGAGCTAGGCACTTAGTGAATACCCTGGGTGCGGTAGATAAGCCAAAGGGCAGTGCAGAGAACTGATAGTGCATGTAGCCTGCTTTGAAGTGTAGGTATCTTCTGCAAGATTCCAAGATTGGGATGTGCACGTAGGCTTCCTTTAAATCCAATGTTACCAACCAGGCATCGTTGCCTAGCATAGGAAGCAACTGTTGAAGAGTTAGCATCTTGAATTTTGGAATCGCCAAAAAGGTGTTTAAGATAGAAAGTTCGAGGATAGGACACCATGAGTTGCCTTTTCTGGGTACCAGGAAAAGTCTCTAGTAGAAACCTTGTCCCTTTTCCTCTTCTAGTACAGTTTGAACAGCCTTTATGCTTGAGAGAGACAGTACTTGCTTTTGAGCCTCTGCCCACTGATTTGGATGGAGATCTGGCCAACCGTTTGGGGTTGGTAACGTGTGGAAGTGAAATCTGTATCCTTGGGAAACTATATGTGATATTTGTGGCTCCAGGTGCTTCGTTTTTCATTTTCTGTGCAAACTATATTTAATACCCATTTGCCCTGGGTAATGAGTTCCCAGTTTTTTGCCTGCAGAGCAATCTTTCCCCCTAAAGGAGCAGTCAGTTGAGAAGTGCTTGGAAGTTTTAAAGTTAAGTCATTGAGACAGTTTACCATAGGGGGAAGTCATACTACTCCCAGATTTGGAAGTGGGAGTCCCCCACTGCTTAGTCCTGTGCGTAACCTGGGACTGAAGCCTGGCTGTTCTACTGGTTCTGTGCTTGGACTGGGTTTGGTATTGACCATGTTAAACTTGGGTGGAACTGAAAGGCATATGCCTCACTTCACGTCATTAATGTTTGGAAGAATTATGATGCGAGAAGGAAGTAAAAAACTAAAACATTTTATTAACAGTATTTCTGTGAAACTTCTTACAATATAAACTGCACATTTTAAAGTAAAGCATTCTTAGTTATTCTTGTATATAATTAAATTAACAGGTGTTTCCCCCTCTCTTTTTTTGGTTTAAGAAATGTAGACATTACAGTCTAATAAGGGAATAGACAAAAGCATGTTTAAGTTAATAAGCTGTTGTTGAGGTGGGAGATGGGGTGTAAAAGTACACATGCCATAACATATGTAGAGCTGATATGTTTCATCTTACTTTTGCATAGGCGAACATATGGATTAACAGCCCTAGCCTTAGCTTAGTTTTAGCAACAAATACATCAGCTGTCTTTCAGGCAGCAAACATGGAATAAATTTTCCTTTTTCTATTTTTCATTGAGGCAAGCTGATAATAGGTCAATAAAAAGACAGATCACTGGTTCCTTTAAGACTAAATTAGAAGTTATGTACTCACCATAACTTGGCATCTGTGTTGTCCACTTTCATTCTTCCTCCCTGACTGGTTACGGTCTATGGATCTGACTTAGCTGCCATTTCAAGACTTGAACCCTAGTCTCAAGCTCCTCCCTCTACCCATAATCTTCTAGACTACCACCAGCCCCTCAGACAGGAGTTTGCTGCCTACTAATTTAGAGACAGGACAGACATAAGAGAAATTTGAGGCTCAATCCAGGAACATGAAGGTTCCATTATCATCCAAATATTCTTCTAGGAGTGACAAGGCCAGGAATGGCTGGGAGGGAAGGTGACGAAGAATGAAAATGGGCAACACCGATGCCAAGTTATAGTGAGTACATAACTTCTAAATCTGATGTTGTCCGCCTCATTCTCATTGATGGGTCAGAGCCCACCATTACATAATTTTTAGGAGACCCTCAAAGGACATACTGGAGCACTGTCGAACCAGAGGAAGCTCTACTTCTGGAGACAATGTCCAATTTGTAATATGTGACAAAGGTATGAGATTTTGACCAAGTGGCTGCAGCACAGATATTGATAGAAACTCTGGAAGAGAAGGCAGATGAGGTGGCCTTTGAGGGCAAAGCAATTCCAGACCATTTTTAGTATAAATCACCTAAATGTAAAAACAGTCAGTAATCCATTTGGCCAGGGTAATTTTGGAAGCTGCTTGACCCAAGCGGTCAGGAGAAAAAGCTACCAACAGCTGGTCAGACTTTGTGCCATGTCATTCTGTGAAAATAAAAACATAGCTGCCGATGCACATCAAGAAGATGCAACATGTATTCACCCTATCAGAAAAATACGGGAAGAAAAATGGCAATCGTATGGACTGATTACGGTCAATCTTTGTGGCTTCTTCAGGCATAAAGGATGGATGGTTTCAGAGGGGCACTGTCTTTATGGGAAATTATGTAAGGAGGTTTGAAAGACAAGGCCTGGAGTTCTGAAATTGGTTTTGCTGATGTAATAGCTACCAAAACAATTTTCCAAGGAAATTTCATATCGCAATTGCTTGCTTGTGCAAAACTTTTCTGGGTCAGTCCCTAAGGAATAACTATGAGATCCCAGGGAGAAGAGGGGTCTTTTACGGGAGGACCAAGTAGAAAGATTCCTTTCATAAAATGTCTGGATAATCTGGAAGTTGACAATGTGATTCACTTCCAGAATTAAAATTGGAGATGGCCACTAAGTGAAGTTTTACAGTAGAAACATTTGGCCTTTCCTTAAGAAGGGTAGTTATGAAAAGGATGGCGCTGAACAGCTGAAAAGGGATCAATGTTCTCTTTGGAAGCCCATACTCCTATACACTTCCTTAGTGGAAGCTTTCTGGGAAGCCAAAATTCCGTCATGGACAGGGGAAGCGATCCTGGACTGGAAGTAGAGAAACCATGTGGTTAGCTTGAGGGCATGGAGACTGGGATGTCAGATCTCTGACTGGTGAGACAGGAGAATCCAACTAGGCTCCAGAATCCATGGAGGATATTTCAGTTGAGACCAGAGAAAGTGGAAACATACCTGATGAGGCCAGAAGGGAGCAGGAGAACAACAGAGCTATGCGACTCCCCACCACTGGCCCAGTAGACAAGGAGCCTCAACCCTCAGCATTAGCACCAGTGGGGGATATAAACTGGGAGAATGACAAGTACACACACAGTAAAGTGCAATTTCCCTTAACAGCACAGAGACCAGTGACAGTCCGGGGTTGGTTTCTCTCTCTATCTTCAGATCCCCAGCAGGACTCCCCACTCAAACAGCTATAGAGTTGAGATCCCAGCTGTGTGGCCAAGACGTCCATAGCACCCTCTCTGTCCAACCAGTGCTTCGTGTCCCTGTCCAAGTAGCTGACACACACTGAGGTTTGACTTGCATACACACCTGGGAAAGGTTGCCACAGGCTTACTAGCTATGCCACCTTCCGCCCAGACTATAAGGTAGTTTTTACTGCCACCAGCTACTCATCGGCTACTTTAAGGCCCTTAAAGGGTGTTCCATCTTACTGTGTAATGTTACTATTAACCCAAATGGAAGTTTGACCAACAGTAAAGCTATTAGGAGTGGCCTACAAAGTTAAACAAATAAGTATGCAAGTACTCTGGGAACTTAAATACATCTCACAAATATCAGCCACAAGGAAAGGTTTAAATACATTTAATCTTCTTTCGGCTGTTCCCATTAGGGGTCACCACTATGGATCATCTGTTTCCATTTCTCCCCGTCCTCTGCATCTTGCTCTGTCACACCAACTACCTGCATGTCCTCTCTCACTACATCCATAAATCTTGTATTAGGCCTTCCTCTTACCCGGCAGCTCCATCCTTAGCATCCTTTTCCCAATATACCCAGCAACCCTACTCAGCACATGTCCAAACCAATGCAATCTTGCCTCTGGCTTTGTCTCCAAACCGTCCAACCAGAGCTGAATCTCTAATATACTGATCCCTAATACTATCCATCCTCATCATACCAAATGCAAATCTTCTTTAACTCTGCCACCTCCAGCTCTGACTCCTGCCTTTTTGTCAGTGCCACTGTCTCCAACCCATATAACATAGCTGGTCTCACTACCCTCTTGTAGACACTTCTCCACCCACTCCACTCTGCCTGTGCTCTCTTCACCTCTCTTCCACAGTCACCATTACTCTGAACTGCTGATCATAAGTATTGAAACATGCACATTCGCCATCTCTACTCCCTGCATCCTCACCATTCCTCTATCCTCCCACTCATTCACACGCACATTCTGTCTTAGTCCTGCTGACCTTCATTGCTCTCCTCTCTAGAGCACATCTTTACCTCTCAAGGATCTCCTCAACCTGTTCCCTACTCTCAATACAGATCATTTCATCCGCAATCATAGTCCACGGAGACTCCTGGATGATCTCATCCATCAACCTATCCATCACCATTGCAAAGAACAGGCTCGGAGCTAATCCTTGATGTAAATCCACCACCTTAAACGCATTTGTCACTCCTACAGCAGCCCTTACCACTGTCACTACCCTCCTACATATCTTGCACCACTCTTGCATACATCTCTGCCACTCCAAACATTTACATACAATACCACAACTCCTTTTTAGGCACCCTGTCATATGCTTTCTCCAAGTCCACAAAGGCGCAATGCAACTTCTGACCTTCTCTATACTTCTCCAACACACTCAAACATTGCATCTGTAGTGCTCTTTCCCAGAAAGAAACAATTATGTACTTATCATAACTTAATATCCGTGTTACCCGTATTCACTATTCATCACGTATGGATCTGGGATTCAACACTGGATCCGAGCCAGCACACAACTTAGCTCAAACTCCTCCCCTCCCATAATGCTATGCTGCCCTCTAACCTTTCAGATGGAGATTGCCTTGGAGAAAGAGGACAGACAGAAAAGACCTGCCCCCATACAGGGTCCATTAAAAACATGCCAAACCCTCAAGATGGGGACTGAGGGTGGGATTGTGATGAATGGTGACCATGGATAACACAGATACAAAGTAATGGTAAGTACTTAACTATTAATCTGATGTTATCCTAGTCACCATTCATCAGGTATGGGTCCAGAGTCGCCAGGTGCACAACATTGTCAGGTGGCCTCATGGAAAGACATACCAAAGAATAGTGGAGCCAAAGTAATCCTTCCCCTAGAAACTAGGTCAATATTTAATGAGAAAAAGGTATGAGAAGAAAAACTTGCCGCTGCACAAATGTCAGTCAAGGATTGACAAGCTGAAAAGACAGCTGATGTAGCCATTGACCTGGCAGAATGAGCCTCAACTGGTCCAGACAAAAGAGAACCACATGAGAAGTTGTTGCAAGAAATGCACTGGGAGATCCAACGAGAAATGGTAATTTGAAATAGCTTGGGCCTTCCTGTTCACTGAAAAGGCCATAAACAATTGGTCTGAGATGAAAAGTACAGTTTTGTACCTACCATAAATGTAGATGTTCGAAGATCCACATTGCTGCAGTCCTTACACTTGGGTAGTCCGCTGTCCTCGGTCGGCCCGAATATCAAAGTATAAGGCTGACGTCGGTCAAGGCGCATTAGACTGACATCAGGACGTCAGGGTACAAATGCGCATGACCGACGTCATATCCTCAGTCTTTTCTTGCCCCAGATGTCAGAAGACCCTAAAAAGAAAGGTCAAAACCAAAAGACAGCAAACAACCAACCAACCACCCTTGCACTAATATGTACAAAATATACAATATACACAATATTTACAACCCAACCCACACAACCGCCTCTAACCACAGAGGGGAAGGAGGGAGGGTAAATTGGACTGCAGCAATGTGGATCTTCGAACATCTACATTTATGGTAGGTACAAAACTGTACTATGTTCTTCATCTCACATTGCTGCAGTCCTTACACTTGGGTAGAATCCCAAAGCAGAGGTAAGGGAGGATGGCAAAACTATAAAGCAGGAGCTGCCAAAATGACCTGTAAAATAGCAGTGGCAAAACCAGCCCTAGATTTAGAGTAAAGTGGAAGGTGATAATGCTTAGAGAAAGTATGCACTGAACTCCAAGTAGCCGCCTCCAAAATATCTTTAGTTGCCACCCCCCTTAAAAAGGCTGTCGAAGTGGCAGTAGCCCTAGTGGAATGAGGCCTAATCCCAGCTGGAATCTCCTTACCATGATGGGAATAACAGAAAGCAATGCAAAACCCAATCCATTTAGAAATAGTTTGTTTTGACACAGGCTTGCCCTGAGAACTCAAAGCAAAAGAAACAAATAACTGCTGAGACTGCCTGAACCCTTTAGTTCTGCTCAAATAATATCGCAACTGCCTGTGTACATCTAAAGTGTGCAAAATCTTTTCCCCTCTATTTTGGGGATTTGCATAAAAAGTAGGCAAATGAATAGTTTGGTTTAAAGCCACACTAGAAACCACTTTAGGCATAAAGGAAGGATTAGTGCAAAGATACCCTATCCTTATGGAAAATTAAGAAAGGCTCAACCGCCATAAGGGCCTGCAATTCAGAAACCCTTCTTGCAGAAGTAATGGCCAACAAAAAAGCAGTCTTCCATGATAAATATTTCAACTCAGTAGTAGCTGCAGGCTCAAAAGGTTGTAGAGTGAGTTTCTCCAACACAAAATTGAGATCCCAAGCAGGAGTAGGAGCTCTATTGGGGTCTTATATTCTTTGCCCCTCTAAGAAATTGCTTGAACAAAGGATGAGAAAACAATGGTGGGTCAGTCATAGTGAGCCGAAATTGCTGCAGCATGAACCTTAATAGAAGAGAAGGACAAACCTTTGTCCAGTAACTCAGTAAGATATTGAAGAGCCACACTCAAATTAGGCTCAGAAACATCAAAATCCTTTGCTGCACTCCAAAATAAAAATCTCTTCCATTTATCTGCGTACACTTTCCTTGTACTAGGCCTTCTAGCTTCCAAAATAACATTCAAAACTTGCTGTGGAAGTTGAGACCCTCTATGGTTCAAAACAGAATATGCCAGGCTGTTAGGTGAAGAGAGTGAAGCTTGACATTGAGTAAATGACTGTCCTCCTGAGACAACAGGTGTGGAATCGAAGGCAAAGGCCATGGAGGCTCCCGTACCAGACTTCTCAGCAATGGGTACCAGTGCTGTCGAGGCCAATCTGGAGCTATTAAAATCATCCTTGGCTTGTCCTGTCTGACCTTTAGAAGTACCTTTGGGAGGAGAGGCAGAGGAGGAAAGGCATACACATGAAGATTGCTCCAATTGAAAGAAAGAGCATCCACTTTCCAAGCTGTGGGATGAAACCTTTTCGTGCAAAACTTTGGCAGCTGGTGGTTTAGTGGAGAAGCGAACAGATCTATGTCTGGAGTTCCCCATGACACTGTCAATTTCTGAAATACATGAGGATCCAATTTCCACTCGTGGGGATCCATAATTCGTCTGCTCAACACATCTGCTAAGGAGTTCTGTGCTCCTGGCAGAAACCTTGCCTGAAGATTTAGCTGTAAACTGAGAGCAGTCTCCCACAAAATCATTGCTTGCCTGCATAGAGGATAAGAATGTGCTACCCCTTGCTTGTTGATGTACCACATGACAGTTGTGTTGTCTGTTAGAATCAACACCTGCCCTGGAAGAAGTAAATCCTTGAAAGCTATTAATGCAAACTGGACTGCTAACATCTCCTTCAAGTTGATATGTAGATGTTGTAGTCTGTCAGGCCACTTGTCTTGTATCCACTTTCCCATTTAGATGAGCTCCCCAAGCTTTGTCTGAGGCATCTGTCGTTAGAATCTGACTCGCCTCTGGCCGGGTCACAGAGAGTCCCTTGTTTAGGTGACATTCCTGAGCCCACCACAAAAATTCCTTTTGAATGCAAGGTATTATTTGAATGACAGTGTCCAGATCCTGGCAGTGCTGTGTCCATACATTTTTGAGATACCATTGTAGCTTCCTCATATGCAGTTTGGCATTGGGAAGCACCAGAATACAAGATGCCATGAACCCCAAGGCTTGAAGGACTGTCCTTGCAGTCAGCCTGGACTGATGAGACAATTGATGAAAGTAAAGGGAAAGATTCTTTTGTTTGTCCGGGGTCAAAAGGCCATCTGGGATGCTGTATTCAGTCTTACACCCAGAAAGCACATGTCCTGAGAGGGTACTAGACTGGACTTTATTTCGTTCACAGAATACCCCAGGCATCTTAGCACTGCTATCACATATTCCAAATGATGAAGAAGCTCGTCCCTTCCTTGAGCCAGAATCAGGCAATCGTCCAAATAAGGATAGATCTGTATTCCTTTTAGCCTGAAGAAAGCTATCACTGGAGCCAGAACTTTCGTGAACACTCTGGGCGCAGTAGATAAGCCAAAGGGCAATGCAGAGAACTGATAATGAGAAGTCCCAGCCCGAAAACGCAGATACTTCCTGCAAATCTGTCTGATAGGAACATGAAGGTAAGCCTCCTTGAGATCCAAAGTTACCATCCAATGATCTTTGCCCAGCAGAGGTAAAAGCTGTTGTAACGTCAACATTTTGAACTTGGGAATGTCCAGATAAGTGTTGAGGATAGATAAATCCAAAATTGGTCTCCACGTGTTCCCCTTCTTTGGTACTAGGAACAGGCGAGAATAAAATCCTAGGCCCACTTCTGGCATAGGGACTGGCTATATGGCCCCTATTTGAAGTAACAGAGAAATTTGTTTGTGAGCCTCTATTCTTTGCTGAGGAGGAACGTCTGGCATGCCTTTGAAAGGAGGCAAGGTATGGAAATAAAACCTGTAACCTTGGTGTATGATATCCAATACCCATCTGTCTTGGGTAATTAAACTCCAATTTTCCTTGAAAAGTGTCAACCTTCCTCCCAAAGGTGCTGCCAGACGAGCAGGCTCTGGCAGCTGAAAAGGTAGGTCATTGGGTCTGTTTACGAAAGGACTGACCCCTGCCCTCACCCGAAGACTGTGCAGGAGAACTCCCTGTTCTAGGCCTGAAAGAGCCCTGAGCTCTGCCCCTACCACGTCTAGATCTACCCCTAGACTGGGAATCATAAGAAGGATACGTCCACCCCTTGGTAGGCCAATTTCTACTAAACTTCGGAGGCTGAACCTGCAAAAAATCTTTAACAGTCTGCATAGACTTAGCCTTGTCTTCCATTTTCTTTAAGACTGCCTCAACAGGTGAACCAAACAACACATCAGATTGTAAAGGAGCATCTAAAATCCTTGTCTTAACATGGTCAGATAAATTCTGATCCCTCAGCCAGGCGTGCCTGCGAAGAACTGACCCAGTGGCAGCCACCCTAGACGAGGCCTGTACAGCATCAAAACCACATTGCAAAGAATGCTTACCCACCTGTTCAGAAACATGTACTAAATCTTGTAACTCTTTACACTCAATACCTTCCGCCAGAGCATCTACCTTAGACTTCAATTGAGAAAGTAGATAGTTTTGGTATTTCAACATGTGAAACTGGCAATTCAAAGCCCTCATAGCAAGGGTGGAAGTAGTATAGACTTTCTTTCCCCATCTATCCAAAGCCCTGGCCTCTTTATCTGGAGGAACCGTATTTTTAACAACAGAAGCCTTAACACCCTTAGGCCCCTGACTAACAGTTTCTGGGTCCGCCCTAGGACTCTTAAAAAGATACTTATGAGCTTCAGGCACCCTGTAATACCTATCCGGTTTAACAGGAGCAGGAGGCAAAGAATCAGGATTAAGAGAAGCCTCTGCAAACACATCTTCCACAACATCCAGAACAGGAGGTATAGCCAAAGGCCTATGCTGGGGTAAAAACAAAAATTCCCTAAGCCTTTTCCTGGAATCAGAGAAGTCCTGACCTTCCCACTTAAAATGCTCCCTCATGGAGTGAAGAGTCTCTGTAAAAGAAAAATCCTCAGGAGGAGAAGCAGAAGGAGTAGAATCATCCACATTAGAATCAGAATAAGGAGAATACTCCTGCAAGTCTTCAGCAGAAGACTCTGAAACATCCGAAGCCTGCTCAAAACTCCCCAACTCAGGTTCCACCCTAGGTCTCTTATCAGGAGGGGGCAAAGAACCTCTAATCAAAGTAATCAAATCTTCAGCCATTTTAAGCATATGCTTCTTGGGCACAGATCCTGAAGAACTAGGAGTGACACCAACTGAAGCTAAACCTGGCCTGCCTCTGGGAGAAGCCTTGGAAACAGAAGGAGAAGGCCTAACCACCCTAGGAAGGGAGGGGAGTATAGTAACCTGAGAGGCCGCTTCAGCCTGACCTGCCTCCTGAGAGGCCACATCCTGCAATAACAAAGTCTCCCCCTGGGACTCCAGAGAAACCTCCGGTGGAACCCCCGGCTCCACCGACACCTCTAAAGAACCGGCGTCTGGTACGGACGGCTCTCCTTGCCTGGGCTTAGCTGCTTTGTCCTTGCGCTTCTTCGAAGAAGCAGACGTCGGAGCATCCGACGGCATATTATAATTGCACCGCTTCCCGAAGACTAACCTGGCACAATCTAACCTTCTCTTAATAGTGCGCTTATTGAATCTAGCACAAAAGCGACACCCAACAACGTCGTGCTCAGGCCCTAAACAAGGAATACACAAAGTATGATTATCTCTATGCGGTATCTGCTTCCCACAAGAAATACAGTTATTCACTTTTTCTGACATCCGGTAAACCACTGAGGCAAGAAAAAACTAAAATATTCCCCAACGGGGTACTTAGCCAACTTTGACTCGGTCTGAAACTCCGAATTCGAAAAATTTCAGAACGCCGAATGGCACTTGCAACGCTGCTTCTGCATTGGACCATGCGGCAAAAAAGACTGAGGATATGACGTCGGTCATGCGCATTTGTACCCTGACGTCCTGATGTCAGTCTAATGCGCCTTGACCGACGTCAGCCTTATACTTTGATATTCGGGCCGACCGAGGACAGTGGACTACCCAAGTGTAAGGACTGCAGCAATGTGAGATGAAGAACATGGATTAGTTCTGTGCACATAAAAAATGAAGCTGACCAACATCTAAGGTATGCAAGATGTATGCAAGATATATTCCCCCATGTCAGCATAATTAGGAAAGAACACAGGAAGTTGTATAGACTTCGGTTCGCTTCAATGGCCACTTTTGGCATAAATGAAGGATTAGGTCAAAAGGCCACTAGCTCTATAGAATATCATATAAGGAGATTTAATGACAAGAGCCTGCAATTCTGATACTCTTCGCTGATAAGTTACCACCAAAAATGCTGTCTTCCAAAAAAGAAATGAGGTCACAGGATGCAGCAGGCTCAAGAGAGCCTAGTTAGAGATTGCAGCACAAGAACAAGATCCCACAGCGGCAAAGGGTCCTTGATCAGAGGATGCAACAAAAAGACACCATTCAAGAAGGCCTTGCAGAGGTGAGAAGAGAACATTGGTCCGTCATTAAGGTGAAAAATACAAATAGCTGCCATTTGGACTTTAATCATAGACAAACTAGCTCCCTCCTGAAAAAGGGAAGCCAGGAAAAGAACGTCAGAAATGGGAACTGAAAATGGATCTAGATTCCGATCTTTAGCCCAAAAAGAGAATCTTTTCCACTTACTTCTGTAAACCCCCTTGGTAGAAGATTGGTAGAAGTTTTTGAGAAGCAAGAATAATGTCCTTTACAGGGGAAGCAAGCCTGGACTTGGCAACAATCACTGGAAGTGGACAAACCAAGCTGTCAAATAAAGGGTCTGCAGATTCAGGAGAGGAAGGAGCAACGGATGGGAGCAGGATCGAACACCCAAGAGGGGTGCCTTAGATGAGACAGTAGAAGAGGGAACCACACCTGCTGAGGCCAAAAGGGGGCAATGAGGATCAACTGCGTCCTGAGGAGTCTTGCTTTCTGAAGAACCCTTTGAATCAATGGTAACAGAGGAAAGACAAAGGAGACCAGAGGCCAATTGTGAGTCAGTGTCCCTAATAGACTCCCCCTCTGGGGGAATCAGGGCAAAGTACCTGCAGCATTTGTGGTTGAGGAAGGAAGCAAACAGATTGCAGCTCAGTTCACCCCAACAGAAGATCTGCTTCATCACTCCACAAGTACAAACATGACTCCGTCCATTGTCCAAGTTGGTGTGAACGACCAGAGACGTACCTCCCTGGACTACGTGAAAAGACATGGAAGAGCTCTCAGATCTTGTAGCCCAGGAAGGTATGACTCTAGCCCTGAGTAGCATTCTGCCATCGCCCAGAATGATACCGCAGTACAAGGACAAAATTAATGACTTCAACTGGCTGAGCTTCTGGTGTCATTCTAGGGGGATCCAGTATCTGTCTGCTTGGGATGGCATGGTCGACAGGCCACAATGCTTTGCCAGAGATGGCCTACACCTGTAGCCCCTGGGATTCCGGACACTGGCCAAGGCTCTTGCTACCCCTATAGTGCCTTTTTTAGGCAAGGTTCAAATGACAAATTCACCACCGTAACAGGAACAGGCAAGCAAAAACTGAGGGTAATGCTACTCAATGCTAGAAGTCTAAATCTCAAAATGCACTAATTCGAGGCACTCCTTAAAATGGAGATCAATATCTGTGCAGTGACTGAGACCTGGGTTCAAGGCTCCAGACAGCACCCCTGCACTACCAGGCTATAACTCATACCGCACTTTTCGACCATGTAACCCTGATCGGAACACCACAGGCGGAGGTGTTGCCATATTCATTAAGGATATCCACACCTCCAGGCTAGTTGTTCAGCATAAAGCATCGAAGGTTATCCAAGTGCACCTAACTCTGGGCAAAACTGCAATATAAATTGTAGCTTGCTACAGATCCCCACCATGCCCCAAGATACCCACTCCTCTTTTCTTGACGTACTGGAAAATATTAGGGTTCAAACACCCTAACAATGGACGATTTCAACTACCCCACTATTAACTGGGAAAACCACTCATGTACCACCTCCTTCACACGATGCTTTCTGGAATTCATAAACTCCAATGCTCTGGATCAACTTATCCACACCCCCACCAAAGGAAACAATATCCTAGACCTAGTCATTACCAACATGAGTGACCAGTGTTCCACATCTGAAGTCGCCTCCTCGTTGGTCCAATCCGACCATAAGCTAATCACCTCTGACATCCACATCCTGCCCCCACCCCCCATTAAGGAAACCACGGTAAAAAAAATTCTCCAAAGCCAACTTCATGCTTAAGACAGAAGTGGTGAACTTCAGGACACCCATGCAGATGGACAATACAGTTATGACTGCTGAATCCTACACAAATGCACTCTAAGCACTTACACAAGTGCATGGATTGTGCTAACCCAAACAGAACCAAGATGCTATCCTCCAAAAAAAGTAAGCCAATGTGGTGGTCCCCTGTCAAACAAACTGTACAACAGAAGGAAGAAATTGTTGCAAAAGAGTAAAATCCTATAAGTGGAGGAGCTAACTGGTCAGCCTCAGTAAGAAGCTGAGATCATTTATTAGATCCTCCAAAGCTAGCTACGAAAACAAAATCACCACCTATTCTAAGGCCAACCACAAAGCATTCTATAGCCATGTCAAGAATCTCAATGGCAACACCCAAATCTGCTCCGAGTTACAGCACAACGGCACAAAAATTACTGAACCAACTGATATTGCCAACATCCTAGCAGATCGGTTCAGTGCTGACTTTACCCCCCCTCACCCCCTAAAGAGCCCATATCTATACAGGAAGAATGCAGTATCCCTATAATCACAACTACACAGGTAAAAGCTGCACTCTCTAAAGCCAAAAACAGCATCCATGTGACCAAGCAACATCCCAGGCTGCATTTTACAGGAACTTCAGAACGAACTGGCTCCCCACCTAAGCACCATGTTCAATCATTGCCTCACCTCAGGCTTTGTGCCCACTGAATGGCATACAGCAACACAGTTATACTACTCCACAAAGGGTGCACCACCACTGATAGTGGGAACTATCGCCCTATTACGAACCTTGTCTGCAAGGCCATGGAACGCATCATGGAACTCAAAGACATTGGTAACCTCCAAACTCTGGATCCCACCCAGTTTGGGTTTGTGAAAGGCAGATCATGCCTCCTGAACCTGATCGACTTCTTTGAGGCAGTCACCAAAGCTGCAGACGAGGGTAAGGTGGTTCTCACAGCCTATCTTGACCTTACCAACACTTTCAACACTATCCCCCATTCAGGAATTACAGCTGAACTCACTAAACTAGGTATAAATCCCTACATCACAAGATGGGCTGCCAAATGGCTCACTGACAGAACCCACACTGTAAAAGTTGCACACTCCAAATCTGACCTCAAACCAGTGACAAGTGGAGTACCACAGGGTTCAGTCCTGGGACCTCTCCTGTTTGGCATCTACTTCTCTGAAGTACAGGCTAACACACAAGACCTCCAGCTAACTAAGTTCGCAGATTACAGAAAACTAGGAACCGTAGAATCCCCAAATTATGTGGAAATCCTACAGACTGGCCTCGCTGAAACAGATGCCTGATGTCAGAGCCATGGCCTCAAGCTCAACGCCAAAAAGTGCACAGTCAACCCCTTTGGTAAAAACTCTGTACCCATGAACTACTACATAGACAGAAGTCTACTTAACACAGAATGTGTGATAAAGAGACATTGGGACCCAGGTGGACAGTAGTCTGTCCTTTGATAGTCACATCGCCACAGTAGCCAGGAAGTCCTACGTGGCAAACCTCATCATAAAAGGGTTCTCATCCAGGAAAAAAGAGAGGTCATAGTTCCCCTCTACTCAACACTCAGACCCATTATAGAGTAAAACGTCATTTTTGGAATGTACCTCACAAGACATCTGCAGCAGCTGGAAAGGCCACAGAAGTACCTCACAAAGAGAATTACTGGCCTCAAACAGATGCCCTACACTGATGGTCTAAAAAAACTCCAGCTGTACTCCATAGCATATCGCCTACTCCAAGGTTATCTCTGCCTAACATATAAAGCCATGTCAAACCCAGAGCTGTTGGACATGCTACACCTACAGAAAAGTACAGTTTTGTACCTACCATAAATGTAGATGTCCGAACTGGATAGCATCTGCAATCATAACAACTGGGTTGTCCTGTCGTCAGGCAGCCCTGCAGTCGGCCGGATTCCAAAGTCCGGGTCCGGCTTCGGCTGATGTCGCACTTCACCCGACGTCATCTCTGCTGGTCTCCGGGTATAAAGGCATCAGCCGACGCCATTTTCTTCAGTGTTTCTTGCCCCAGATGCCAGTTGCCCTTCCTGGAAGGCTAAATTTTGGATAAATGCCAATGTTTCCAAAAGGATAGAAGGCAAACTCAGAAAATAAGCATGTATGTACATATATACAAACAAATACACCATAAGAGACTCCCCCCACTAGCTAGCTATTAGGAGGGTAAATACCCTAGGAGTACCACAGAGGGGAAGGAGGGAGGGTAATCCTGACTGCAGATGCTATCCAGTTCGGACATCTACATTTATGGTAGGTACAAAACTGTACTATGTCCTTCATGGATGCATCTGCAGTCATAACAACTGGGTAGAATACCATAGCCAACTAAGGGAGGAGGAAAATTTTTAGATTATGGTGTGGTTAGGATCCCTTGCAGCACAGCAGTGGCAAACCCTGCTCGGGATCTGGAGTACATTGGTAAGTTATAATACTTGGCAAATGTATGCACGGAGGTCCAAGTAGCCGCCTCAATAATGTCCTTGGTTGCCACACCTCGTAGGAAGGCTGTGGTAGTGGCTGTTGCCCTTGTAGAATGAGGCCTTATGTTCTGTGGAATTGGTTTTCCATGGAAGGAGTAACAGAACCGTATGCAATTTCCTATCCATTTGGAGATTGTCTGTTTGGAAATTGCTTTTCCTTCCCTTCCTGTTGCATAGGCTACAAAAAGCTGGTCAGTTTTCTGCTACTTTTGTTCTGTCCAGGTAGTAGCGTAACTGTCTATGTACATCCAAGGAATGCAGCATTCTTTCCCTCTGTTTTGTGGGTTGGGAAAGAAGGTAGGTAGGTGGATTGCCTGGTTTAAAGACACTCTGGATATCACCTTAGGCATAAACGTAGGATTAGTCCTCATGGACACTATCTTGGTGGAAGATTAGGAAGGGCTGTACCGCCATTAGGGCCTGAAGTTCAGAGACCCTCCTTGCTGAGGTTATTGCCAGTAGGAAAGCAGTTTTCCACGATAGATGCTGTAGGTCCGCTGTAGCTGCTGGTTCAAAAGGTGAGTGTCAATTTTTCTAGCACAAAGTTCAAATCCCAAGCTGGCAATGGTGGTTTCCTTGGAGGTTTTACATTCTTGATTCCTCTGAGGAACTGCCTGAGTAAAGGATGTGAAAAGACAGGTGGATCAAAGCTGTATTCTGCTGAAATAGCTGATGCATGTATCTTGATGGAGGAATAGGACAGGCCTGTATGTAGAAGCTCTGCCAGATACTCCAGAATGTTAGCCATATCTATAATTGACACATCTTTTCCTCTTTCAGTGCTCCAAATGACAAACCTTTTCCATTTTCCTGCATAGTTCCTTCTTGTTGAAGGTCTGCGGGCTTCAAGGATAATGTCTTTAACCCTTTGGGAAAGTTCTGGGTTAGTTGCTGCTATGTGATGTTCCATGCAGTCAGTTGCAACGTTTTTAGGTTTGGATGCATGATGCTGTAGTTGTTCTGGGTTAACATCAAAGGCATCAGGGGTATTGGCCACATGTTGTCCCAAGACATGCTCCTCAGTAATGGGTACCAGTGTTGTCTTGGCCAGTTTGGAGCTATCAGGGTTATCCTTGGACGTTCCTCCTTGATTTTTAGTAATACCTTGTGTATCAAGGGAAGAGGTGGAAATGCATATGCTGTTAGACCTTTCCAGCTGAAGGAGAGCGAATCCACTTTCCATGCAAGTGGGTGGAATGTCCTTGTGCAGAATTTTTTGAGTTGGTGATTGAGAGGGGAAGCGAATAGATCTATCTGTGGTCTTCCCCATTTCTTTGAGATGGTCTTGAAGATGTCGGGGTGTAGCATCCATTCGTGGGCATCCGATGTGGTTCTGCTCAATATGTCTGCTAGAGTATTGTCCTTTCGCGGTACAAATATTGCCTGTAACTGGATGTTGTAGCTGAGTGCCAGGTTCCAAAGCTCCAAAGTCATTCTGCATAGGGGGTATGAATGAGTGCCTCCCTGCTTGTTGATGTACCACATGACTGTGGTGTTGTCTGTCCTTATCATCAAATGGCCCTCTGAGAAATGGTCTGAAATTTTGGATTGCCAGTTTTACTGCCAGCATTTCTTTTAGGTTGATGTGCAGGTGGAGTTGATCCTGCGTCCACAATCCTTGTACGCATTTGTCCAGCATGTGAGCCCCCCATCCTAGGTCTGAGGCGTCTGTTGTGATGGTCTGGCTTGCTTGATAGCTGTGAAAGGGTAGGCCTGGGTTTGACTGGCATGCTTGTGCCCACCATAGGAACTCCTGTTTTAGGCATGGGATTAGTGGAATTTCTGCTTCTAGGCTGTGCCTGTGTTGGGACCATAAATTCCTTAGGTACCACTGTAGTTTTCTCATATGTAGTCTGGCATGTGGAACCAAGATTATGCATGATGCCATATAGCCCAAGGCCTGCAGGACTTTTCTTGCTGTTAACTTGTTCTGTTTTGTTAGAGCCAAGAAGTAAAGAGGGAGTTATTTTTGTTTTTCTGCGGTTAGGAATGCCATTTGTTTTACAGTGTCCAATTCCGCGCCCAGGAATGTCCTTGTTTGGGATGGTATCAGCCTTGACTTTTGTAAATTGACTGTGTATCCCAGTGCTTGTAGCAAGTAAATGACCCTTTGTAAATCTGTTGTCAGCTTGCTTTTGTTGTCCCCTTGTAGCAGGCAGTCGTCCAGGTATGGATAAATTTGGATTCCCTGTAGTCTGCAGTGGGCGATTACTGATGCCAGGCATTTTGTGAATACTCTGGGCGCAGTAGATAAGCCAAAGGGCAATGCTGAGAATTGATAATGCTCTGATCCTGCAAGAAATCTGAGGTATCTTCTGCAAATAGGTCGAATGGGGACGTGCAGGTATGCCTCCTTGAGATCTAGAGTTACCAGCCAACACTCCTTGCCCAGCATGGGAAGAAGTTGCTGTAGGGTCAGCATTTTGAATTTTGGGACAATGATGTATGTATTTAAGGTGGACAGGTCGAGAATAGGTCTCCAACTTTTTTCCTTTCTTGGAACTAGGAATAGTCTGGAGTAAAATCCTTTGCCTTGTTCTGTTATTGGCACTCTTTCCACAGCTCTCATCTTTGCTAATTGCATTATCTGCTGTAGAGCTTCTGTTTTTTGATTTGGAGGCAGGTTTGGCATTCCTCTTTTGACTGGTAAAGTGTGAAAGTGGAACCGGTAACCTTGGTCTATGGTTTGCAAAATCCACTTGTCTTTTGTGATGTAGTGCCAGTATTTCGAAAATAAAGTTAATTTTCCGCCTAATGGAGCTGCTATTTGTTCCCTGGTAGGCGGATGTAGAGTTAAGTCACTGTGATTGTGCTGTTGTAGTGGTAGTGGCTGAGTCTGTGCCTCTGTTATTACCTTGCCACTGTCGTCCTCTGTAGGCGTCTCCTCTGGATTGGTGTCTGCCTCTGGAACGTCTATTCATAGGTTCATAGGTTCATAGGTTCATACTAGGCTATCTGCCCGAGGGCATTTACAAGCCTAGCCCATAGTTTTGTGGCTTAAGCCACCCCTTTAGTATGGGGAACTATACCCATTATTTTGCTGTGCCTCTGTTGAGCAGTGACACTGAGGTAATCCCTGGGGTATATCTGCGATCTCCCATCCATTGGTCAAGATTTCTCTTGAACAAGGCCAGCGAGGTGCTCTGCCTCACATATACCGGGATTTTATTCCACAGCATAGGGAGTCTTTGGGTGATGAATCTATCCCTCCAGCACGTCCTATTAATAGCCGTGTCGAGGTTTAAGTCTCCGCCCTTGTGGCTCTGACGGATCTAGATTTTTGAGGTGAAGCATATTCATCAAATCTGGGTTTGACATGGCCTTGTATGTTAGGCAAAGGTCACCTCTGAGCAAGCGGTAGCGACTGAATAGAGCTGGAGTTCTTTCAGTCGGGCAGCATAGGACAGATGTTTGAGACCCTTTATCCTTTTGGTGAGGAACTTTTGTGGCCTCTCCAGCTGCTGCAAGTGTCGGGTCAGATACATTCGAATGGGGCATTGTATTCAATCATTGGTCTGATGAGTGATGAGTATAGGGAGACTATGACCTCCCTTGATCTAGATGAGAATCCCTTCATGATAAGGTGGGCAATGTAGAAGGTCTTCCTAACTACTTTAGCTACATGGGTGTCGAATGACAGACTACTATCAACCTGGGTCCCCAGGTCCCTGATAACTTCTTCTGTACTCAGTGGATTGCCACCTATTTGGTAGCTAGGGGTAACCTTGTTTTTCCCGAAGGGTATGACTATGCATTTTTGGCATTTAACTTTAGGCCATGGCTCTGGCACCAGTTATCCGTTTCTGTGAGACCCTTCTGAAGGATATCTGTGTCAGATGTGTTTTCTACTATGGCCCAGTTTGCAGTCATCTGCAAACTTTGTCAGCCATAACCCTCCTGTGTTTGCTTGTACTTGGAAAAGTAGATGCCAAACAAGAGTGGGCCCAGGACTGAGCCCTGTGGTACACCACTTGTGACAGGCTTTGAGTCTGACATGGCGCCAGCAACTCTGACCCTGTGGGTTCTGTCACTCAGCCAGTTTGCAACCCATCTTGTGATGTATGGGTTAACATTTAAGCTGATGAGTTTTCAATGATACCCGAGTGGGGTATTGTATCAAAGGCCTTAGCCAGATCGAGGTAGGCTGTATGGACTGCCTTTCCTCATCAATGGCTTTGGTGACTGTTTGAAAAAGTCAACCAAGTTTAGAAGGCATGATCTGCCTTTGACAAAGCCAAACTGGGATGGATCCAAAGTCTGCAAATTCCCTATGTCTTTATTTATGAGGTCCATTATGATCCTCTCCATGGCTTTGCAGATAAGGCTTGTCAAGCTAATGGGACGGTAATTTCCAGGGTCGGTGGAGGCACCGCCTTTGTGAAGTGGGACCACAGTTGCAGTGCGCCACTCGCTGGGTACATATCCAGAGGTAAGACTATGATTAAACAGCTGTCCTAGCTGTGGGTTTAATTCCTCGTTGAGTTCGTGGAGCACACAGCCGGGGACACCATCAGGTCCCATGGATGCTGTGTTTTTGCTTTGGAGAGAGCAGTTCTCACTTGGGCGTTGGAGATGTTTGGGGGCTGCAATCGCTTGGTATAGATATCTCTCCTTTGGGGGGAGAAGTTTGCACTGAACCTGTCAGCCAGTATGTTGGCAATGTCTGTAGGATCAGTAATCTTCACATCATTATGAACTAGTTCTGAGCATATCTGGGAGTTTCCTCCCAGGTTTCTAACATAGCTAAAGAAGGCCTTATGATTGTCTTTTGAGTCTTTAGCTATTTTTCTCTCAAAATTTGCTTTGGATGATTTTATGAGAGCTCTTAGTTTTTACTTATAGTGATCAAGGGTGTCTTACCTTTTAAGGATTTTGCTCTATCTTGTAGTAGCTTCCTCCTTTTGTTGTAGAGTTTGTTTATGGCTGGGGTCCACCAGAGTGGATGCTTGCCTTTGGTACAAAGAGTCTTTGTTTTGCTTGGGATTGCCTTATCCATGCAGTCCTGCAGGTGCTGGTAGAAGGCATTTGTAAGTGATTCAGCGGCTTGAGTACTGTTTTCCGTCGGCTCGGGGCCTTAAAGGAGACCACACTAGTCTTTAGAAGTGTGAAGTCGGCTTTCGAGAAGTTCTTTACTGTGGTCTTTTTATTTCAGGTGGGGTGGGATGAGGACCTCCAGCGAGATTAGTTGTGATCTGATCTCACCAGTGAGGGGTATACTTCGGTGTTGAACATTGTGCTCCCATGTTCGTGATGATGAGATCAAGTATGTTTTCTCCTCTTGTGGGGATGGTGACTAGTTGTTCCATGGCATTTGAGTTTATGAATTCCAGGAACTTTTGGGCTAGGGTGTTTGGGCTTGAGTAGTGTTCCCAGTCTATATTAGGGTAATTGAAGTCACCTAGTATGATGGTGTTTGGTGATACATTTATCCCCTCTAGTGTTTTCAGGAAGGCCATGTGAGGTTCCTGAGTTTGTGAGGGTGGCCTGTAACATGCTACAATTTGCAGAGCAGTCTTGCCTATGGTTAATTGCACCTGGATGGTCTCCGATGCATCGTGCGTTGCCACCAGTCTTGAGGTGTGGGTGTCTTTGATGAATATGGATACTCCCCCTCCTTTCTTGGTATTGTCCGGATTTTGGGGCCGGCATGATAAGAGGTAAAACCTGATAGTGCTGGGGTGCTCTCAGGAGCCTTGAACCAGGTTTCTGTCACTGCACAGACATCGATGTTCTCCATACTGAGAAGGGCCTCGAGTGCGTGCATTTTGAGATTTAGACTTCTGGCATTGAGCAGCATTACCCTTAGTTTTTTTCCTTTTTTGTGTTCTAGGGTGGTAGGTTTAGAATTTGAGCCTTGCCTAAAAAGGCACTATGGGGTGGCAAGAGCCTTTGCCAATATCCGGAATCCCAGGGTGACAGGTGCAAGCCGTCCCTTATGAGCAGCGTGGCTTGTCCAGCATGTCATCCCAGGCAGACAGACATTGGATCCCCTTTGAATGACACCAGAGTTTAAGCCAATTGTTAAAGCTGATCATCTTATCTCTGTATTGTGGCATCATTCTTGGTGAAGGTAGGATACTGCTCAAGGTCAGGGTCATACCTGCCTGGGCTACATAATCAGAGAGCTCCTCAATGTCTCTTTTCATGTAGTCCAAGGAGGTGCGTCTCAGGTCGTTTACACCAGCGTGGACAATAACTGAGTCATATTTGTACCTGCTGTTGAGAGACCTGAGTGCTTGCGTTATGTGGCGGATTCTAGCGCCCGACAGGCAGCTTACTGTGACCTTCTCCTTACTCAGTCTGGTGGCGGGACGTCAGTGTGTCTGACTATGGAGTCACCAATGACTAGTGTGTCTGGCATTGTGTTTGGCCTTAAGGGCTGTGACTGTTTGACACTCTGACTGTGAGGTCTATGTGTTGCAGGTGTTGTGTTCTGAGGTGGTGGTTGTTTGGGTGTCTGCTTTGGTGGCCTCTGCTGTTTTGGTAGATTTTTGATCAGAGCCGAGTATGTCTTTGTGTGTTTATGTGTATGATTTGAGGTTGTGATGGTACTATGTGAGACTGGGTCTATAGTGTGTGTGGTAACCTTCTCCTCCTGACTGGTCTTGCCAGTCCTATGTTGAGAGAGCTCAGCCTCCAGTTTGGCCGTATAGTTGCATCTCTCATGTATTTGTGTTTTGTGGGAGGAGGAGAGGGTTGTCTGTGTACATGAGGCAATTGTAACATTGTCTCAATATTCCCAGGTTCACCAGCTGAGCAGGAGAGGACACTAGCAACTGATCCCTCGACATGCTAGAAGGACTAGACAAAAAACTTTAAAAGAGATTCCGGGGGACGTGAGTGACCGAGAAATGGGGGTTTGCCTTTTTGGGGTGCTATCTATAAGAGTGCCGTATCAAGGTAATAAGTACTGTAGGAACAAGTGCTAGGTTTAACAGATAGAGAAAAGTCTACTTGGAGTCAAGTAGAGATGATCTTTTTAGGTATTAGAGAAAGTGCTAGTAACAGGGATGCTTAAAGGTAAGATTGAAAAGAATGCACTCTGCAGTGTGCACGAGAGAAGTTAGATATGAAAGTAGTATTCCTGCCCCTTTGGGATCTTGTGGAGTCAGGAAAGGACCAATTTTTGGCAGGCCAGTTCCTGCTAAACCTTGGGGGCTGAACCTGCAAGAAATCTTTAACCGTTTGAACAGATTTTGCCTTTTCTTCCATTTTCTTCATTACCTGCTGGGCAGGTGTACCAAACAAACTGGTCTTATCCATAGGAGCATCTAATAACTTAGCTTTAACATGATCCGGTAAGACTTGTTCCTTCAGCCATGCATGTCTTCTTATCACTGTGCCAGTCATGGCTGATCTAAATGAAGCCTCCAGTGCATCATAGCCACATTTTAAGGAATGGTTACTAACCTGTTGTATGTTATTTACCATTTCTAATACATATTTCTTATCTATAGAGTCATCAGAGGATAGTTTTTTAGTTAACTTATCAAGCATAAACTCTTGGTATTGTATCATGTGAAACTGACAGTTTAAGGCTCTAGCTGAGAGAGTAGCTGAGGTATAAACTTTTTTGCCCCATCTGTCTAAAGACCTGGCTTCCCTTTCAGAAGGAATAGGGTTTTTTGCTGTGGTCGAGGCTACTGCCTTAGGCCCCTGGGATATAGTTTCGGGGTCTGCAAGTGGGGCCTTATATAGGTGATGATGCATGTCTGGTACCCTGTAAAATCTGTCTGGTTTGGCAGGGGCTGGAGGTAAGGAATCTGGTGCAGAGCAGACATCATTAAAGGCATCGTCCACAACAGAGAGGACAGGAGGTATAGCTAAGGGCCTGTGTTGTGGAAGGTGCAGAAAAGTCCTAAGTCTTTTCTGGAATCTGAGAAATCCTGTTGCTGCCATTGGAATTGTTCTCGCATGGCATGTAAGGTTTCCCCAAATGAGAATTCTTCAGGTGG